>NC_088891.1:10900174-11203205 GCF_037157495.1 Lathamus discolor
TCCTTAAAAGTATGGAGAGGATCCATTCATCACTATACACAGTGATGAGCACTGTGTAGGCAGAAAAATGTAATTCTGTGCTGAAATCCAAGGATTAATGGACTTGAAGGTTTAGAGTGGAATAGCTGGTTTAAAAAAAAAACAGTGACCCGAGCTGCGTGGTCATCCTCTGCACGCAAACCTCATCAGTGTGAGCATCAATCATTGTGACAGCACTGCTACTATTAGGAGAGTCAGATCCCACATTGCCTCCCAGGCATGCTCTTCACTTCCTTCCATGGAACCCATGTTAGCCCATCAGTCTCTGACCTGACTGGGAATTTTGCTTTCTGAGAGTTTATCAGTATTAAAGTTATATATATATATATATATATATACACACATTAGAAACATGCTTCTGAACAAGCTCATCTTTCCTCTGAAAGTCTAGGGAAGTTTTCACCCACACATAGCTTATATTTGGTTCCCAGACTGCACATACAAGCACGTCAACATACTCTATATTTGGAGCCAATATACAGCGAATATGATGATCCAGATTAGAAGCTATTTCTGTGGAGCTCTGATGAAGTAAATTTCCAAAGGACAGAGATTCAGGATTAAAATATCTTTTTTAATTACCTATAAGTACAGCATTGTTGCTTGACTCTTTAGAGATGGGTAGATACAGAAATTTACAACACCATCTACAATGGAACAGAAACTCTTTGAAGCAACGAATATACTAGACTTCTCTGGCACCTAGCAAAGTCTTGGTCTACAGTCAGAGCAGTGAAGAAGTTAACAATAACGATAATGATGATAATGACAATGTGCCCCCAGTTCCTGCAGTATTTTGTACTAAGAGATGGACACAAAGCAGCAGAAACAGTCTGACCTTTTATTAGGACATATTTTTCAGAAGAAAGTTCTTGTGTGGAAGAAAGTTCTTTCTAAAGGAAGAAACTGACAATAATGAAAAAAATTATTATTTGGTAGTAAGCTGGCTCAGAAACACCAGCTCTATAGTTCTTACTGAAATGAAACTTCCAAACCAATTATTTTCCCTCAGTTTTAGACATGTTGAAGACAAAATATGGAGAAAACAAACTGAGGTGCACACACCTCCAAATATATGGCAAAATTATGCAAGAGAAAGCCAAAATAAAGTGGTGGAAGCTCCAGGAACACAAGCATGGAAATGAAACACATAAAATTATTAAGAGATCATGCAGTCAGGAATAGCAGAGAATATCCTAGTAGGTAAACCATCAAGAATCAAGAAAGGATGTTTGCTTCTGTGATCTGTTCAAACCAGGAGCACAGTTCTACTTGCTAGATGCAGATGTCTTGGGAATAAAATGTGCTAACTGTGCTTAGTCCCAGCATCCTGCTCAGAGTGCAGAGGTGTCTCTGCATGTCAGATGTTGGCTTCCTGTGATAGGTTTAGATGACATCACGAAAGGAAATGGGAGGATAAAGGATGCTGGAGCTGGAAAGGATTTTTTTCAGTTTATGAAACAAAAGAAGAAAGGAAACAAACAAAGCAGCTTCTCAGCATGGCTCTTTGAACAAATATGTATAAAAATAATGAATAAAAAAAATAAGTGGAACTGCCCCATTTGGAACACACGATTGGCAGCTCAGTCTGCAAACACAAACTGAGTCACCTCCATGACGGGAAACCAGGCCAAGAAACACACAGTGCCGCTGCAACCAGATATACAATTAGACTGGATCTGCCAGCGTTATTCTGTTAGTAAGCAGCACAGCAAATGATGTGGTTTACCCACTCACATATTACACGCCTTTTAACAGGAGCCTCCTGAACTAAGGAACTCCCAACCAAAAGAAGGGAAACATTTTCCTTCTTGTGCACAAAGGTACTCTTCTCCAGTTAAGCTCCAGTCTGCTTCTATGGATGAAGGAACAAGACCTGTTCCTCTCCCACCTTCAGATAATAAGACTGCCCTCCCGCATTATACACAACAGTCGTAAATGTGGCTTTCTAAAAACCATGGTAAGAAAACACAGAAAACCATGACAGCTCCTACAGGACGTTGCCACCCATACACTTTTATAACCATTTCTGAAAATCTTCTCTTTGCAAAAAAACATTCCAACAAAATTATACACTGCTTTTACTGGCAACAAAACTGCTGGTTGAAGCTGTTACTGAAATCGGTGTGTTTTTTTCCAAATGAGTTCTTAGCAGGCAATTTCATTTTGTCCATAGGGTTCCAGATGGCTATTGATTATGTCTATGTGATCTATAATCCACCATCATACATTTTAAAGATTAAAAAAGAAAATAGACAGGAAACCCGTGAGTGCTGTCAGGCAGCACTGGAGGCTGAGGGCCCTTATTTCCACAGAACACACCATATGGCAGTCAATCACCTGCCCTTATGCAGCGGTTCCTGTTGTGACTGAGGGTGTAATTCAGTTTCTGTTCTGAGCCAGATCTTGCCTTCTTTGCAGAAATGGCCAACAACAATGCCGAGTCTTGCCGCTAGCACTCTCTCTATGGGAGTGACTGTGTTCATCAAAATGGCATTTTTAACAGGAAAACAGACAGAACAAGGTTCTGGTCCCAAGTATGACATCATAACATTGCAATATCAATAGGATCCAAGTGAGCCTCATTCACCCTCAGTGGTGTGACAGTCATGTTAAGCAGAAGGGCATTCTAACCCAGAGGTGAAAGACACATTTCTAGTCTCTTCCTCCACATTTCTGGTGAACTTTCCCAGAATACCAGGTGGGGATTTCCTCCTGCCAAGGGTCCCCAGTCCCTGCCTCGTCATTTTAAGGAGGACTTGCAGTGTTGCTTACCCCATTTTCTTCTAGCGCTGCCAAGGGTTTATTAATGCTGTTGACAAACTTGTTGACATGCTCAAAGTGCTTTGTCATTTCTGTTGCTAAGACCATGTCAATAATGACTTGGCGAAGGGTTCGATACTCATTCCTGTTTAAAGAAGGAAACAATTAAGAATGCTGGCTGGTTCACAAAGGGCTGCTTGCTAAAACAAGTCTAACAAAAATGCTACAGACCATTTCCGTTGAAGAGAGGTGCTGGGGGAGGAAAGAACAGTAATAAGGGCTTGGGCAGCTGCATCTGTGTTGGATGAAGTACCCTTTGGTGTGCAGAGACATACATGCTAAAGGCGTAACTGGATCTCTAGGAGAAACAGTGCTAGAGCTGAGCAGAGGCACCAGCTACTCAGGAGGGCTGCCAGGACATGCTACACCAGTGTGTTCCCAAGGCTTTTAGCACAGACACTTGGGCAGTGGCTCATGTGCCAGCCAAAGTTTTCAGCAGTACTATTCTGCTGTATCTTGAGAGGGCCAAGGCAATGGCCACATCCTCACCCTAGATGCCTTTCTAGGGCTGGAAGAAGAACAACAGGTCCTTCACTATCCTTCCCATTGAAACAAGGCATTCACTTTTTGACTAATGCCCTATGACTCTTTCTGTCCTCATTCTACACAGCAAACATTTACCCACTCAGCCATAGCTTGTCCTCTATGTCCAGTGATACAAAATGATCCTTCTAGCCTTACTAAAATTAGTATTCACACTATGTTCCTTAGATAGGGTCTGCCTTTTTATCCACAAGGGGAACTGAAACCATGGGATTACTCCTAAGTCTGTGCAGGACAGGCAGAAGCAGTTCTACTTGTTTAGAAGCAAACTTCCACAAAGACTATGGACAGTTATCCACAAGGCACTTGCCCCCCTCTAGGATGCTTGATTGTATTATCTTATGTTACACAGAAGAAAGTGAGAGGTGTCAGTGGGCAGACAAGGACCCTGGGTTTTAAGCTTACCTCTCCATGTTTTTAAATATATTGCATTTGCCGTCCCTGGTGGTGAGCTGGAAAGCCAGGGCAGCATGATGGCTCTCCAGCACTGCCGTGTCATTGTAGAGAATCGCTAGCTCACTGCCAGCATTGCACAGGAAAGAATTTGTTCTTCCTGGGTGATCCACATCATGGACTGTGGCAGCAATGAGTGCGGCAACCTCATCAATCGGATCCAGAGTTTGCTGAAAATAGAAGGATGCTTAGTTTTCCTGGCAGACTTATGGGAAACCCTACTCTGTCCATAAGATTAAGCCAAGTTGCTGAGGTATAAAAGCCAGGACTCTGCAGTAAGGGTCAGATGTTCTAGACAGAGCAATGGAAAATTCATTATAAGCTTCACTGAACACTGCATAACTTTTTTGGCCATTTTGTGCCTCTTGAATTTTGCTTAGCCCCACCTTTGACAAAGCACATCAAATTAAGCAAATACAAAGTAATAAATCAGGGTGGCTTTTCTTCTAACAACACAGAAACCAATTTCACTTGGAGTTAGGGTATTTGGCTCAGAAAAAAGACCAATACTGCTAAAAATTACTTTATTTCCACCAGACCCCTTCATTTCTTTTGGAAACTTAATGTGTCCTAATCACATTCCATTTACATGCTAGCTAGGTTTACAATCTGTAAGGAATGTTTCCCATATATCCTGTTCTGTAACAGTGTCCTGGGGCTACAGCTAATATGAATTCTCTGAAGAATACTTGTTGGTTTACATCCATGGAAAAATTACATGACTCTGTTCTATACTTTCTGTATCAAGTTCTGATTCTGCTAGCATGCTGCGCTCCGTGCTTTATGTCTATTTACACTGGCCATTGCTTTGTGTCTATTTCTACTTTACAATGAAATACAAAACCATTTGACTTTCAAGGTTTTGTACTTCAGTTTTAATACTGTATTAATAGCATAAAGGAGATAAAGAACCAAGCATCTCAGAAAAATATTGTATACCTTTGGAAACTAGCCTCTTTACGCTGTGTTTATGCTGGCTTTTTGTGAAGGATCACAGATACGAAAGAATTCTGTCAAAAAATCTAATAAAGAGACTCAAAAGCAGACATGTGACTCAAAAGCAGACATGTTCCCAGTTGAATCTGGGAGCAGGGCAGATAATTTCCATTCCAATTAGCTTGAATGTAAGGTCCAAATTTTCTACCTGCTTTGACAGTTCCATTCAGAATGGTTAGACTTGGTAGGTGAAACAACAATCCCTTCCCTACTTTACACCTCTTGAAATTCATGCAGTGACTTGATGCAGCTAGGATATTATTCATTAAGGACTGTCAAGAGTGTCTTGTAGAGAATAAGAAAAGACAAAGAATTATTTCCACTCCAGGTTCATAGTTAGCATTGTCTGAAATATCATCTGCCATGTGTTAGCTTCTTCCTTCTTTCTTTCAGCTGCTGCTCATGGGATTTTATTTCTGTGGTATGAAGTTAGGAAAGAGAGATTTTTAGATTGGGCTCTCCTCAGACATACACACCAACCAGTGCTCAGTCTGGCTGAGAAAGTCCTGTGCAGATGGAAAACGGCCAGAAACTGGAGAACACTTGACCTGTAGGACCACAGCAGTGTATGTGACACTCCCTGAGTCTGACATAGCAAACTTCCTGGGAAATTTACAGCACCTTCACCCCCAGCTTCAGGTCACAGATTTTAACTTTGTCATCTTAACTCCTATGGCACAGAAGTGGAAACAGTTCTGAGAATACTGCTTCAATATGGGAGCCAGAAGATTTTCCCAGGCAAGAACTGAGTTCTATCACTGAAAAAGAATCTCAGTGTGTGAGTGGCAGAATCTGGCCTTCTGTGTTTAGGTTAAATTGCACTCTGGACAACGCAAAAGCAGCTAGGCTCCAACTCTGAAAAGATAAAGAGAGAATTTTGAGCTTTGATTCTCTTCTGCTGCAACATTTTTTTTCTCTTCCTCTATCTAGAGAGGAATGGAAATAACATTCTGGAAAAGGAGGCAGCAATCATGCTTCTGTGGCATTGAAATGAGTCCAGATCTTGTCTGTTTTTCATAGATATTCTTGGGAATACCAGCTAAACCTTTGGCAAATCAGGTCCTGAAAACATCACTTGGCATATAGTATTTTTAAGTCAGACTCTGGAGAGCATATTAATGAGCTGCAGCTCCAGGTTAAGGGACTTACTACAGATTTAATGAGCTGTCAGAAGCTTTTTTGTAGCCACAAATGTCTCAGCCAGGTGCCCGTCACTAGCACAATCCTCATGCAGGCCAATTCAGAGTAGGAATTTCTATCCAAAAACATCAGAAATATGCACTGCCACTCCACTGCATACACGTGCAAGCGCTGTTGCAATTCCCCTTCTACAGTCTGCCCTCTGGCCATGTGAGAGCAAAGGTTGCTCTGATTTATTCAGGTTCTCAGTGGCTGTAATACGCCAGCAGGTGTTATAGTACAAGAGACTTCAACTACTAATCTTTTTCAATACTCTCCTCCAATGCAGTCTCTTTAAGCCTCAGGGCATCTTGCCCAGTGGGTGATACAGCTTTAGAAGCACAAAAGCTATTTGATGGCCTATATTGTCCTGGGAGTCTTCTGCAAAATGACTAACACAGGGGTTAAAAGATGGTGATTTATTACATTAAATCTGTATTTGGCATGTACTGTCACAAAAATAATTGTGTCATTCGCTCACCTGTCTGAGAAAATTGAACGATATGAAGAAGTTTTGTTTTAAAAGCTGGTTTTCTTAGTCTCCCATCAAGAACAGCTGAATTCCTGTAATATTAGTATCCAGCCTTTCATATGTACTATAAGAGAGATCCTAGAACTCATGTAAAATAGCCCAGTTCTTTGACCTCATAGTTACCAAACTGGTTGGTATTAGGTAGACATTTGTCTCTTGGCATCTTTTTTTGAGAGATCTTCCTTTGATCGTACCTTACTTCCCACCTACACTATTTGTTATAAATATGGACTCACCTTTACTTTTTCTTTAGACAAGAAATAAGCAGTGGCATGTAGTACATCTGCTGAATGTGTAGAATTATGGTAGGAGTTGGAAGAATGGTAGTTAGCTTCAATAACTTGTAACCATGACCTCAGAGTTGATTCTGAACAGTTTAGGAATTCACAGATTCCAAAGCGAGCAAATATTTTGAGACCCAGATAAACCAAAGGCCTGTGGAGAAAAAAAACAGAGAGTTTTAAAATAAATGAGCTAAGAGAATATTACATAGCATAAATAGTATGAATTCTTAATCGATGACATGTCAGATTGGGTATAAGGACTTGTTACAGAATTACAGTCTAAACCTGTAGAAATGTTCTGCCTACCCGTCATATGCACGCTCAGAACCATGCCAGTTCCTGACACTTCCAGGAATATAAAAAGGTTCCATATTGCTGCTGTACGACATGAAGCACTATTCTGGGGCTTGGGTAGTCTATGCTGGGTACATGTAGACTGAAGTCAAAATGAGATAAATTAGCAAGTACTAAACTCTGTGCATGAGAGGAGGCAGGTGATTACCTTGCTGCTGCCACTGGTTCCTAAACTGCCTTGTTTAACAGTTAGATTAAGTCTATCTATACAATATAATGCCACAATCATTATTCTTTCTGTGCTGCAGATCTATTCCATTTCTTTTACGCCCACCTTTGCTGGCTTCTATTGCTCACAGGCTTTGCATGCAATAGGGGTTGAAAAATGGCAGTGTTCTGGAAGCAAATGACAGGCCAGGGTATGCCATTTCTAGAAGAGTGTAAGGGCCAGACGAAACTTCAGGCTAGTCAAGTTACATCTACCTCCAAAACCAGCCAATACCACTGTATTCCAGTACTCTTGCTTCTCCCAGGCCAAACTGCACAATTTAAACCCAGATGACTGGCAGGTGAATGAAGATCAGAACAGCAGTACAGAATATTTCTAATCTGAAAGCTGTGAAAGTGCAATATGTTTAATAAAGCAAATAAATTTAAAAAACAAGTTTCAGTCCACTAGCCTTCCTTTTAAACCCAGCTAACGTCACTGTTTTCTTGTCCACTGCATTTTTTGCTTAAGAAGAACAGGTATAGTGGTAATTATTTTCAAGTGTGTATTTTCAAAAATAGATCTTAAATCCTTATTTTGGCATGTCACGTTCCTGCTTCATTCCAGATGCATCAAGCACTCTGATTTTTTGCTGCACCTGACAGGTTAGGTGAGGTCATTTAGAGCTGCTGAGGTCATTTAGAGTTGGGTGTACAAGTTTTGGCAAAACTACTCAACAATACTGTGTCATATACTAGAATCACAATATACTAAGGTTAAATCCTTCTTAATCCCCTCCCTTTGTCTCACGGCACTGTGAGACAAAGGTCTGTCCGGGTTTCTGTGTCAGTGAACTGTAATGCACCAAAGCTTAGGTTTAATGAATTGTCTTGACTTTACTACCTGTGTCTGCTTGGACTTGAAGACAATACTAACAACATATTCATACTTGTGATTCACTGGAGATCACTTTCATTCTCGTAATAAATGAATTGCCTTTATTTAAACACAGCAAGAAGCAATCATCATTGTAATACCTTTAGTATGAGGACAGGCAACAAAGTAGCTCTTTTGTCCCTCTGTGGTCTCTCCAAATCAGTAAGAACAGAGAAGCCTATCTGGTGATCTCATGCATGTTGGCTGGGATAACTAATTCTTAAGTTACTGCAATGTGCAAATTAGGTGTTTAAAATCACACAAACTGATTACATTTTCACTTTTTTTTTTAATTACTGTATCTGTAGCACTTCATTAGAAATAGAATAGAAATAGCAAAGGAAAAATACAAAGAAAACAAAACCCAAAACCTGAAGTAACTGGATGCAAATTTCTTCACCTACAATAAAATCACTTTCAAGAAGAATAAAAAACCCCATGGTCTGAAAATGAAGTGTATGGATGTTAACTAACTGCCTGATATCTTTGTTAGACATTGGTTTTTAATACCCTTCAAAGCTCTTACAGATCTGGGATTTTGAAGAGGGTTTAAGATAGTCAATTCATTGCAGGATCTAGCCTCCAAATTAGTGTCTCATAGGCACTGTAAGCTAAGGCAAAGCATGGTAAATGAAACTAGACCCAAAGGAGAACTTTTGATCGACATCAGAAAATAAATCTAAGGATTTAAACAGAAAGATGAATTTACAGACTTAGTGGGAACATTTGTTACTAATGAAGTACAGTCTAGCAAAACTGATTTGCTTTTAAAAACTTCCGTGATGGAAATTGGTGTGCCCTACTTTTTATGAGTAAATATTCTTCAGTTAATCTTATATATAATATGCAGCCTGCCAAGATTTTAGAATAAAGACCTTCCTCTAATCCCAGAGAAAGGCAACGGGAATTCCGCTGTATTTGAACTGCTTAGGAATAAAAATTACCCAATTACATAGAAAGAAAATAAAACATGATTTGTATCAACTGATCAAACTAAGACCAGCATGTTGACTCTGTGTGCAGCTGGCCATAATTTGAATTTGAATCTCCACAAGACCACAATTTAATTTGTAGAACTTTTCTATTACTGAGAACAGAAAAGTAAGACTTTTAAAATTATGTTGCTTTGTTATTATACCATATCAGAGATATATAATCTTCACTCACATCCACCAGGAATCTGCAGGAAACAGTGTATTATGAAAAAGAAAATATTTAATAGGTTCATACACAACAAGAAATGACAATGAGAACATTTCAAACATTTGACTTTGAAATTAAAAGTAATTCCACTTTAAAATCACAAGTAGAGAAATTAAGGAGCTGATTACAGGATGACATTTAAGTCAGCTTTCAGCAACTTCAATTTATGAGCTCTTGAGTTTACTGACCTTTTATGAGTGGCAGCCTCAAGTTCAAAGATATCAAAATCCCACTGTTCTTCATTTTCCATTGCCTCTGTTATCCGTGGGGGTATGTCATTGAGGGAGATTGGAGAGCTCAAACTGCCAGCGACCTGATGAGTTTCTGTTGAGGAGTATATTTGCAAATCACCATTAACAACCTTTTTACTCAATGCAGATGTTTTCTTTTCTGTAACACTGTCTGGCAACTCTTGTTTCTATAAAGCTCAGTAATGATACAGAACAATGCTTTTAAATAAAAATAAAACCAAACAATGCTTATAAAAAAGAACATCTGATCACATTTCTCCTATTTCTTAAATTTCTTAGCATGTTTTAATATCTCAGTAACAGCCCAGTTAAAACTTACGTTTTGCTGACAATATGTATTCGTTCCCTGATAATCTTCGTAAACCATCCTGTTAAATAAAAGCTGAGAGTTAAATGGAGGCTATTGTACAAAAGGTCTTTAAGATGATGATACCAAATAAGTAGCATAATGACTTTAAAGACATCTGGCTGTAACCTGTCACAGTCATCAAAGCTGCCTCTCCCTTATTTGTGTGTACTGTTAAGATTTGCCTGTTCTACATATAGCTCATAATGGATGAGAAACTGCAAGACACAACATGAAACTGCAGGATATGATATGAACTCAGACAGTTAAAAATCTCACGTGCAGATGGGAGTCTGGAATTACAGCTTCACATCCACCTCTGTCTGGCCAACACAGAATCACAGAATCACAGAATCCCAAGGGTTGGAAGGGACCTCAAAAGATCATCTAGTCCAACCCCCCTGCAAGAGCAGGGTAACCTACAGTACATCACACAGGAACTTGTCCAGGCGGGCCTTGAATATCTCCAGTGTAGGAGACTCCACAACCCCCCTGGGCAACCTGTTCCAGTGCTCTGTCACTCTTACAGTAAAGAAGTTCTTCCTGATGTTAACGTGGAACTTCCTATGCTCCAGTTTACACCCATTGCCCCTTGTCCTATCACTGGATATCACTGAAAAAAGCCTAGCTCCATCATCCTGACACCTACCCTTTACATATTTGTAAACATTGATGAGGTCACCCCTCAGTCTCCTCTTCTCCAAGCTAAAGAGACCCAGCTCCCTCAGCCTCTCCTCATAAGGGAGATGTTCCACTCCCTTAATCATCTTTGTGGCTCTGCGCTGGACTCCTTCAAGCAATTCCCTGTCCTTCTTGAACAGAGGGGCCCAGAACTGGACGCAATATTCCAGATGCGGCCTCACCAAAGCTGAGTAGAGGAGGAGGAGAACCTCTCTTGACCTACTAACCACTCCCTTTCTAATGCACCCTAAGATGCCATTTGCCTTCTTGGCCACAAGAGCACATTGCTGGCTCATGGTCATCCTCCTATCCACCAGGACCCCCAGGTCCCTTTCCCCTTCGCTACTTTCCAGCAGGTCAACCCCCAACCTGTACTGGTACATGGGGTTGTTCTTCCCCAGATGCAAGACTCAGGTTCTGGATGTGTACCACAAACCATGGTATGTTCACATACTTTCCATCCACAAGCAAAAGTGGATGGTGGGAGTGAACGGGTGGAGACACGCCTCTGCTCTTCTCCCCCTGGTATCGTCAGATCAGGTCACCTCACCAGCATAAGAATCTCATTATTCGCTTCTGGGACTGCAGAGCAACAAACTACTCTGAGGCTTCCCTTCTATCAAAGAAGAAGGTACGCTTGCTTGTTCTCCAACTCAGTGCCTCCTAGGCTCAATTCTGGCATGATGCCTAGATGTGCAAACTGAGACTAAACATTAAAACTAACAGAATGATACATTTAATATTTCCTTTTCACCTCATACTTCTAAATGCTGTGGTCCAAATCCTGTTTGCTCTTCTGAGGCATAGAGCTGTTTGTTACTGCATATTAATGCCCATGACATAAAAAAATACTTATCAAAAAAATACCCTTCTGAATGCACCTTACTAAAAATGTGTATGCACACAAAGTAAAGCAGAAGTAAATGTGGATGCTGTATCTGAACATGGAATATCTGCAGTTAAAAGAATTGTTATATCTCATTTTCACATTTGTAAGTAAATGAGTCTGGAGTTTTGTGATTTAAAAAGGAGTACTATTCCTATAACTGGCACAGTGACTCTCCAATAGCACTGCTATGACACAAATATTTCGGACACCATTTAGGATGCTGCCTATCATTTAGAATAAAATATTAGGGTTTTAAGACTTGAAATAGCAGGGGGGTTTGTATCTGGCAAATCCATCTTTGAACTCCAAATGCCCTTCCCATCAGGAATTCTCCTTGATAGTTCAAATCCAATAACCTGCTACTTGTTCTCCTACTCAGACATAGCTTCTGAATGTTAAATGGAATAATATGATTCTGTTTTCAACAGACCCTTTGCTGGAAAAATATTTCTCCCAAATCATTTTAAAACTCATACTATACCATATAGCCTCATACTCTGAAATGGAAGACTGAATAACTGGGAAAATCAGGCAGTGAAACATTGATCGATAGCCATTTGTGGCAGTATGTACTTACTGTCATTAACCCTCCAACAAGGTCACTTGTATGTGGATCCTCATCTTTTGTCCCCAGTTGTGGAGAGTACAGTTCAGTGGTTCTTAAAATCTCCAAAGCCCGGTCTAAAGCTTCTGCAACTGGCATGGGACTGCTTTCTTGTGCAGCATTGATGATGTTTATTACCTAGTTTAGCATTAGACACGTTTTGAATTTAGAAGTGATTTAAGAAAAAACACAGACACTCATCAATTACTATGGAAAACTCATAGTAAATAAACAAGATCTACAATCCACACGTGGGAGAATCAAAATGAAAGGGATGTTAATAAAGCACTGATGTTTGCTACTGACTCTGGGAACAAGATTGTGACCTTAAAAACAGTCTTATTGATAACTTTCCCATTCAAGGCACAGCCTCAAGGTGTCTCTGAATAGATTTAATAAAACCTTCTACCATCGGCCTCTCTCAATTTATTGTGAGCTGATTTTTACAAATCCTTGAATGGTTTCAGAAGGCAGTTTACAATGCCTAAGTAAGAAGGAGGAACTCTTGCCCCTCCTTCACATCAGCAAAAGTCCTTAAAAAAGGGTCATGCAATGGCTGACCACCTGGAGGGCACTCTGCTAACCCAGCCTGGGAAAACTTCGTTCAGAGCATTTGGCTTTTTGGCACGCCATCAGTGGGCAGGTGGAACAGAGGAAGAAGTTGCACCAGAGGCCAGTGCTGCCTTCCTTGTTCCTCAGTCTGGATGGGAACCTTGTGCCCAACACTCCAGTACAGCATAACTGACAATAGCTAGTGCCAGTGCACATTACCTTGGTGATGGGTGCTTCAATAGTCATGGAATGTACCCTGGCCATAGAAGAGCGCCGCCTTTGTGAGCTGCCTGTGTGGAAAACAAAGCAGAATTTGTATCCTGATTTCAGTGACAAGGCATGACAGGAGGATTCAGCCAAGAAATCTGTATTCATCTTCTGAACTGCTTACCCTGCTGTGCCCTTCAGAGGCAATCTACTGCAGAATGCATATACTTGTTTGTTATGCTGGGGACACACAAGATGCATGCTGAACCACTGATATCCCTGATCAGATATAAGTAACTGTAACAGCTTGGCAAAAGTACAGCTTTTTTGGTTTTGGTGGGGTTTTTTTTTTTAACCAAATAAAATATTCACTTAAAAACTCAGTAAAAGACTACAGGTGTGTGTATAAACTGGCAGGCAAAGGTAGGTAAATTCTGCTCCCTGATGAAATATGACAAGTCATAATGAGTCAGCTTCCAAGCTGAGGTAAATAAACGAAGCTCCTTTGAAGTGAAGATAGCCATGCCAAATTAAAATGGCAGAGGTCATGGCCTATTATTCACTGGAAATTGGAAAACAAATGTTTCCTATCAGTTAGCAATTTTGGTTCTGTAGCGAAAATGCCAAAATGGGATTTTTCTGGATAATTATATTGTGCTACCTATAAAATGCAGACATGTCTCTGTTACTCTTTGTATTAAGCAGCTCTCAAGAAGAAGAATCAATGCTATCTTTGCTATACTGGAGCATGATTGTATTCTCACTGCCACAGACCTACTTCCATGCTTCAATAGCGTATGCTGCCTAGACTGTAATGATGTATGCTTTAACAAAATCATGTATCAGCAACAGTTTCGAATATGTGACACATCTATCAAGTTTGGGACAATCTAATGGAGCAAAATGGAGCAAATTACAACATAGGGAAAAGAAAACAAAACTAGTAAAAAAATTATCTTCATATTTTTATCAAGATTAGAGATAAGAAATGTAACTTTTTAGGCTTAGATTTTGACACTTGTACTTGAAAGTAGCTGTGTTGACTCTCATGAGGTCTTCCATGCAGGATGGTAGACAATAGTCTTCCATTCTCCACTGATTCAAAAAAAAGACTCAACATAGCTCAAGAGAAGAAAATGGGGCTATTTGACCAATGTGAAGTTGTTCATGAATTGATGACTTGCTAGTTTATTCCTGTTTGTGTATGCACATATATACACATACATACCTATATTTGTATGTGCATGTATGTATGCAGATAAAAATCTGAATATATATCAGGAAATTGGTAAAATCTACTTGTTTAACATACCGTCACTCCCTCGTGATGTTGTGGATCTGACATCTAGTGATCCTTTCCTAGTGTCCTTTTGTCTGCAAGTCTGAATATCTGTGGAGAAATGACAGTGTACAATGAGTGACATTAAGTTGTGCCTAAGATGTATGTTAAAGGAACTGAAGCTCAGAGAAAGCCTGACAGCAGCTGAGTGACAGTTACCATAATGCTTCAGCAGATGAGAGCCAGTGAAAGCTCCTTTTTAAACTCTTGTCCAATTACACTGTCATGAACCCTGTCATGCTCTGGCAGAACATGCCTAAGTGTTTTTGCAGAAGGGATCCAACAATGTGGAAGGAAAAGTTCCTCTTTTGACACCATGACATAATTGTAGTTGTGAATACAACTTGTGCAACACACCTGAGTTTTCACTCAAGTAACAACTGCTATAAAGAACTGGTGGACCAAAGCAGACCACATGCTAGCAAAATAAGCTATGTATCCTAGGCCCCTTATGGACTCCCAACAGATACAATCTGTGCTACCGAGGCTACAATTAACAGGTATCTGCAGCACGGATGCCAAGGATTCCTTAATTAAAGTGTTGATATGTGGGATAAAGGTGAATGGCAGTGTTGGTCATCCTCATTTCCACCCATGTGCAAATACCCCAGAGCACAGTTAAAAGCAATGCAAACATACATGCTACTAGCTATAGACCAGCCACAGCAACACAATGACTTGAAGGCATCCTTATTTCTAGTTTTGTCCCAGGGATCCACTACCTACAAGTGAAATGTGACACTTTTCATCTGGACACAAATGTGGATCCAGCAATACCACAATACCAACTTGGTATTACTGTGTTTTCAAGGGTGGGTTCCTTTATATCACTTCTAAAACAAATGAGGCAGGTAGAGAGGGCTTGTATTTATTTTCCTGCCTTTTGAGCTGGATCCCCAGCTAAATAGCACTGTTTAGACTGTCCTGCGCAAATGTGGTTTTCCATCACATCACTAACAACGGGCTTTATTCTTTCCTCTGGTACGTTCTCCGGTTATTGGGACAGGAGAGATGTGTCATACCTGTCTGAGATTCAGCCTGAATACATTCACATGTCTTCTCCGCCTACAATTCAGTATGAGAAATCCAGTTAGTCAGAACTTTCCCATTATTTTGTAATATTTAGGGCTCAAGCTAAAGCAAGCATAGTACTATTTTCACTTACCTTATTGTTGTCATTGCACAGTCTACTAATTGACACATAGTGTCTAATCTTTCTGTAGGCAAAAAACAGTGTGTTAATTCCATTCAAACCTCAGCTCTAATTCACTCTGATACACCAAATGGATAAAAGCAACAAGTTTAACATAGGACAAATCCTGTCCTGGCAAGAACGCTCAGCTGGGAACAGAAAAGCCCTGCAGTTCTGCGTGTGACAGGGAATACAAAATGGAAGCATCTTTTGCAAAGATTATCTCCCTCCTCTTTCTCCCCCCACCGCCCCAGCTCCTTCTGGGCTACAGTAGGATATTTTAAGTATGATACAAATGCAAAACATGCAATAGTGCAGTCCAGCAGCAAAAACCTTACACGGGATTTAGGGATAGAGCAATCAAACTGAAAACCACACCCTGGATTACCGGGACACTTTCTAAACCAGATTTAAATGGGTTTAGATTGTTCCATAAGAAGCAATGTATGCAATATATACTGGTGTTAGAAGTTTGGCATCTTAAGCTGAAAATACATTTTCACTCGATTGATGGGGAGTAGAGAATGTGGATAACTTTCAGGGATGAAATCAGCTCAAACCACTTTTCTTTTTAGGAAGTAACTGGATGAAGAAGCTGCATTTGGCCTTCGTGAAGACACACCTTTCTAAATGAGTGTCTCCAGAAGATAATGTGCTGTGACTTTAATTAACGTTCAAGTTGCCTTAGAGGGCTTTGAAACTACTGTTGCATGCAGTCTGATCCACTTTGTTTTCCAATATAGTGCAGAAGGACTCATCGTAAATGTACAAATAACTGATGTATACCTGTGTGCTCCAAGTTGGACAAAAATACAAAAATTCAAGACATGCTTGAATTCTGATCAGGATCAAAGCACATAGTGACTTCTCCACATGCAGACACTGTGCAACAGCCATAAGTAGATGAGCATGGAGGGTGCACAGTGCAACAGTACGTAGGTCCTGATGGTCCCAACATAGGGCACAGAAAGAAGAGAGTGCACTTGCACTTCATGGAGTATTAGATGAGTCAGAGTCACAAGTGAGCACATCCGGATCTTTGGCTCCTTTTGGGGGAGAATTAGAGTTTTGCTTTCCCTGCACACTGCATGTAAAGTTGATTTTGCCTCAAGAAATTAAATGCAGAGGTCTGAGGCACCCTTCTTTGCGTAAGTTTCCTTTTTACTTAGTAACAGTAACCCCATTGTCTGCTGAAAGCAACTGAACTCTAAACTGAGCCTAGATCATGGCGTTAGCTTTCATACTTACCCTCCCTGTCCAATGACAGGTAGTATCTTCACATTTTGTTGTATGCTATCTCCGTTTTTCTTTTTCGCATAGTACATTCCTTGCCATTCCTGAAAAAGGAATTCAAATGAATGGAAGTTCAGATAAAACAGGAAGAGAAGCTGTAGCTTCATGCCTTTTTTTTTTGGTGAAAGCTGTCTTACAATACAAAACCAGTCAGGACTGGTTTTAACTGTCTTCACCCTCGAATTTTTCCCTGTAACTAACCAGTAGGTCACTATGCTGCTGCCAGCGGATGGAGAACTTCCGGAGAGGCAGCCTGTGAGTGCCCTGATGACAACAGCCGAACCTCAGATGCTGTGGGAATCAGAACCATGTATTCTCTTCCCAGACCTACCTCAGTGGGAAGGGGGGGGGGGTGTCACTGGGTGAGACCTGGCAACCCCTGCAAGAGCAAGAGCTCCGACCGGCCCCTGCCTGAGGCAAGATTTCCTCAGAGCCTCGAGGAATGCTCTAACAGCATGGGGCACCCCACTGCCCTGCTCCAGGACCACACACCACGTGGCTGGGACTGCTGTGCTAACCTGCCTTTCTCCTCGACTGCGATGACTCCTCCCAGCACAGTGAGAAACCATAATGCCGACCTGTCTGCCTTCACTTCTGGATGGCACCATCTCTCCTGAACAGCTGGGAAGTCTTATCAGTGGTTGACATTAAACGTATCTCTGACTAGAAGCGTTTTGCTATCCTAGCACATTTACTTTCCACACTGTCATTTCAGTCTCAAAAAGTGGCCAAGATTTATCCTGGATTTTTTAAAGCAAAAGACAAGTCTAGTAGAATAACTACTGGATTCTGCCTCTCATATCCCATCTCTCCTCTAAAAGCACTCTGGTTTCAGGATCACATTTAAGTAGACAATTTTTGAAGTATCAGATTGTCACTGCCTGTATCATTGTTATTTGATAATATTCATAAATGAGGAAAAAAACACAGTGTGGAAAGGAATTTTTCATTTTGCAGTGAGAATTCTTTTTTCCTCTAGAAATGAGACATTCCTTTCTAGTGTAGAGCCTCATTTTCTCTCAGTGAGAGAAGGGGAATGTCCCTTCTCCTGTTTAAGACCTGCTTTAAAATAAAATACTGTAACAACAATCACTTCTGTTATTTAGAGATTTTAAATCCAGAAGGCACCACTATAGTCCAATACCAAGCCTAAACCACCTCCCTGCAGCAGAGCCCATAGGCGTGCTGTGCAGTAGGAAAGCTCCCATGTCGGAGAATGCAGATATGGCTAAAGGTGGCTTCAGCACAGGCCCGGGCATGGGCCCCTTACCTGCTGCTCCCTCCCAGTTCCCTCTCTGCACTGCTGCTACTTCTCACACTGTGCTACAAATACCTCAGCAAAGACATACTACAGCACTGATGGACCTCCCCGGGTCTCCCCTTACATGTGGTGCCTGGACTGGAGTTGCATCCTCACAGTGTTACTTAGGAAAACTCAGGGAAAGCAACATTTGGGAACTACGATTCTTCCCCTTTCATTTCTGGGAGCAGTGCATGGGCCAAGTAAACTTCCAACAGAGCCGCTTTTTGTAACCTGGCAGCTGACAAGATTTACAAACCTGCTTACACATTTCCATCCCTAGAATAGCGATGTTCTTTTTTAACAGATGCATATTTTGAGCTGGGCATCTAATAAATACCAAGTGATTAATAAATAATTGGTTCCATATCACATATTCAGTTGAATTCAGCAGACTGTAGATCAGATCTTAAACGTATGTGAAAATACCTTCATGAGGCATGTAATACATATTTATGTTAAACTGACAGATCTCGGGCCAGAGCACAGGTACAGAGAGAACAGTTTTGCATTTATGTCGATGGAGCCAGCACATAAAGACTCCAGCCCAGAGAGAGCAGCAAGGTGACAGGCTGTGCAGAAAAATATATGAAAGGCTTTTCTGAAGATCTGTTGGAGGAAAAAACTGTGCATAACAAATTGTGAAGCGAGCACAGTATCTTCTGTGAGTTGCATGAGGAATACAAATGAAGATAATGAAAGCAGCAAAAAATTCAATGCTCTCATAATTGAAAGTATGCATATCAATAGTTTCCTAACAACCAGGATGAGGCAGAGATTAGTAATCAATCTCTAACCCAGGGAATGAACCTGGGTTACACAAAGGGATGAAGTCATAAGGTGCAGATTGGATAATTCCCACATTGAAAGTGCATCCTTTTCAACACAGGTTATTCACTAATGTGTTCTTCCTAGCCAACAGATCGATTTTTCAAGTTGTGAATTTCTAAAACATGTGAAACTGTGGAAAGAAATGTGTGAGGAAAAAGGTCAGCAGAATTCTGGGAAATAGGAGGTCCAAGCCAAACTCCTGCTGGTAGGTAAAGCTCTCCCAGGGACGTTACTTAAACATATTTTAAGAACACCATATGCTCCTCGTGGAGCCTCTGTCAGCGATCCAACAGAGAAGAGCTACTTCACAAGATGTGCTGTCAGTCAAGCTCATCATTATGCCTACATTACAGCCAGACAGTACAGCGATCTGTCACTTCTGCATAGCCTGGCCTGCTGGGACTGAATGCAGAGCAAAAACTATATACAGTAAAAAAAATGCTTAATCCTTTATAGAGTGAATCAACACTGAGGTTTCAAACTTCACTAAGAAGGCCATGGCATGCATTTAACCACTGAGGACTCCTACATGCATAGTGAGTAATCCCCCAGTTCAGTCCTCCTTTTAGACTGGGGCTTCTTGCCCTAGACAGCAAAGTTCAGCAAGCTACTTGTAGAAAACAGAGCAAACCAAAATGAACACAAGATGACCTGAAAACAATCTCACTGAAAGTAAAGCTGAGTTAGGGAGGAATTGCCATAGACCCTTTATCATACAGCATGATTTCTCTCCCACACCCTCTGTAAAGGTAGCTCTCTTGCAAGTGATTCCCAAGGAGCAAGAGGAGTGGTCTGATTTATTGATAGTTATACATCTCACTTCAGAAAAAGCAAAAGTAAGATAAAGAGCTTTGTTTCAAACTGCAGAGAGCAGAGCCAGCAAGAATTCTAGTCAGAAATGCACATTTCATCTTAATTAATGGATGTCATTGAATCATGAAACAGAAGAATGAAGTACAACTTGTTTTTTAACTGCCTATGTATAGATGAAAATGCCTTTCAATAATGCTGGCTTCTTGCAAGTTACAGCCAGCTGTAGTAACAAAAAAAATGAACTTCCAGAGTTGGGGGTTTTTTACTGAGAGAAACAACACCCTGATTCAATAATCCCTATGTACCATGCAAGTAACAATTTTTGTGTATGATGCCGATGAACTTTTGTTTGGATATACTGAACTTGCTCACGGTGCTGTTTGTCAGCACAAGAGGGGAAATGCTGCAAGAGTTTATCTATCTTCCTAAATTCCATTTAAAGACTAGAGGTAGATGTTAAACAGCTTACATTTTTCTGAAGATCAAAAATTCTTGCTTTCTATTATTTTTGTTGTATTACCATGTTTGTTTAAAACAGAAAAGCCAAACCTGTTGACAGGAGATATCACAGGAGTAGACAGTTGGCTTTTTGGTATGCTACAACATAGCTAGAATACAGCCTATTTAACGAGAAGCAGTCTTTTAAAATCAGGATATAAAGAAATCACAAGCCTGAAAACAATGTACAGACCATGTCAGAATGATTCAAAGACAAGTTAGGCATCTCTGAAAATGCTGTAACATCTTGACACAAATGATTTAAAACTAAAGCACCTTCAAAAAGCTGCAATATTTCAAAGGTTGCTCTGCACAGTTAACCTCCATTCAAAAATACTTTCTGTAATAATTTAATTTGCAATTGATTTTCCTATCAACATGTAAATGTGAGGCTACATAGACTGCCATAAAATGTTCCAAAGGGAAATACATAAACCATGTAAACAGAATATATTCACCTAAACCAGGTTAAGCTGTTCCTGACAGACTGGTTTAAATAGGAAGTATTTCATTGGCCTCACAGCTGGAAGTTCTAGAGCCAGGAGTAAAATAAGTGCAATGAAAAAGCTGGATTAGGGTTAGATTTCTATCATTCATAGAATAAAACATATTTCTATTATTAAAGACAATAAAATATTAAAGCACACTAAAATATTAAAAATTTCATCACTTCATATCTTGAGAATTGCTGCTGCGGATTCAAAGACTGACACATCTAATGTGTTCAAATTATAACTTCATAAATACTCCCTCCTAACATCACTTTTGTATTACACACATTTACTGAAACAATTTCAGTCAGGCAACAGAGGTGTGAAGCACCATAATTATTAATCTATTGTCTACTGCTCAGATCTCTTCCAAAAGGCCAATACATGTAGAAAAGAGCAACACATTCTTGTTGAAATGCACATGCAATCTGCACCCTTCGAGTGCAGCTTTTGCTGCCGAATGCTCATGGCAGTAGCCTGAACTTTGCATCGGTGCTTTTGCATCACTGCCTAGATACACAGAGTGCCATGATTCACTTTACCATCTCCCTGCTCTGTGCCAACAACATGCTGCTTCCCTGAAGACAACAGTCAGTATGACCCAACTAGCTATCCTGGCTAAGGAGTGAGCATGGACCACGATGCATCTACAAAAACACTGGTTCCCAAATCTATTTGTGCAACATCCATGATCTTCTTCCTATAAGGTACTATGGTATGTTCAATGACATCAGAAGCATTTACACCTCATTGTCAAAATGCAAATGAAAACTCCTAGATGGATCCGCACACTACAGTTGCAATAGTCCAAAAGGAACATCATGGCATGATAAGGCGAACAGTAATGTCTCTCTGTAATGACCTCCCTTAAAGCCAGCTGCATTTCCTCATGCACTTCCTTGGTGCAACAAACATTTCTAATGGAAATCCATGGGACAGCTCCCATGTCATTAGAGAATAAAAGATACTGGCAGCTGCCAGCTGACACCTCCCATCACTCTCAAGTGATATTGCAAATGACTGTCATGATATTTTTGTATTCCAAATTTGCAAATCAGCTTCCACATTTCATTCTGAAATACTTCAATATGGTTCTTTTCTCATTTACATCACACTGGATAACATGCATCCATCTTGTTTCTCTTTGGCATTCCCACACCTTTTGCTACATACAGCATATATTATAAAGAAACACAGCAAGTCACTTGTTTTCATATATCATGTACCTCTTCCAAGCAAGAAAAGATAAAGAAGCCCTTAAAAAATTAGCGATCTTATTTCCTCTTCTTCTTTAAGAAAGCTGCAAATGCTACATAGACTCATAGAATAGGTTGGAAAGGACCTTACGATCATCTAGTTCCAACCCCCCTGCCATGGGCAGGGACACCTCACACTAAACCACGTCACCCAAGGCTCTGTCCAACCTGGCCTTGAACACCGCCAGGGATGGAGCATTCACAACCTCCCTCACCACCTCCACGCAAAGAACTTCTTCCTTATACCCAATCTAAACTACCCCCGTTTAAGTTTGAACCCATTACTCCTTGTCCTGTCACTACAGTCCCTGATGAAGAGTCCCTCCCCAGCATCCCTATAGGCCCCCTTCAGATACTGGAAGGCTGCTATGAGGTCTCCACGCAGCCTTCTCTTCTCCAGGCTGAACAGCCCCAACTTTCTCCGCCTATGTTCACATGTCTATGAAGCTTTAAGTTACATCATGTGTCATCCCTGGACAATAACAACTTTTGCAGGCAAAAGGTAGCAAATGATAAATGATACAATGGTGTTACTCACCTTTCCTATCTTTATGCAGGAATTAATAGTTTCTAGGAAATCAGCTTTTTTTTCATTTATAGGCACTTCTGTTAATTGCTTTTCTATTAGTTCACCTATTTGATAGCCCATCATTGTTTCAAAAGCAGGATTGACGTACTGTGAAATAAAAACAAAACCCCATTTATCAAAATACTCAAAGCACAGCAGAGCTCCCTCTTTTCTATTTGCTAAACCAAAGGATCTCTTTCCCAGGCTGAAATAAATGTATGTATTGCTCCTGAGAGCGATGCCTATGTTGTTTTCTTTATGAAGCAAACCAGGAATGTCCATTCTGTAAGAGTTGTGCCATTGTCAACATTCGGGTCAAGAGGGTACAATTTCTATGTATGTTATAACTCCCAGAAGCTTAGACCCAAGCTCTTTACTGATAACAAAATCACTCCTCAGCCTTCATAGCTAGGGATGGAACTTATGAAGATGATGTTTTTCAGGACTGCAAACAGAAGCACAATTTCTTATGCCTTTTTTAAAAGACATTTCTAAGAGAGGATTACATTCAAAAACAGTTGGCCCAAGAATTCTGAAGCATTAAATAGTATCAGATTTAAGGAAAGGTGCACTACCTTTACTTAAATAGAACACTGTTAGATTTGCTTTTCAAGAGCATCAAATTAACATACAGTATTTTTGGATCAGAATGCATAAAAGTCAGTGGATGCATCCAAAAAACTGAGAGAGTCAATCCTTGTTCATTCAGAAACAACAATCTCCCTTAAAACTGACTTGATTTATGCAAGATATTTTAAATGGAGAAAATTCAACTCTACAGCTAAACTCAATCCAGTCGGTTTAGACCCCATTAAGTTAGGTTAGATTCTTGTACTGTAAGAAAGAGTAAACGTAATTACAGATGAAATAAAATAGAGTCCACAGAGTGATTTTCTGTACTTGTAAAAGTATGAGGAACAAACCTGTACTACATGATCTTCACTTGTGATCTCAATGGCTTCTTGACTTTTCTCTAATGCTGCAAATAATGAATTACATGCCCTGGAGAGGAAAAAAAAAAAATTAAAGATTAAATTTAATCCACATAATTCTTATTGTATATGACAATAAGGTATTGCAACTCCACACCTAATGAAGTTGTACTTCAGCACTTTAATGATTAACGTGTTTTCTTCAGGTAACTGACATTCTACAGATAATTACAATACAGTACAATAATTACTTTTTTAAGGATGTGGCTGAATTGGCTTTTTTTGTTGTTATTCTTGATTGTGTTTTTGGTAAAAATTACCTTAGTTTGAATTGTGCCTGCACCTGTCCAAATTCCAGCTGAATCAACTCATTGTAACAGGCCATCTTGCTAGAATTTTCCACATATCGCTGCAAACAAAAGGTTGAAATACTTCATGAATACACATTTTCATACTCAAGGGTACAAAGCTCTGTTTTCTTTTGCTTGATAAAATATTAAAAGGAGTAGATAAACCAAAAATTAACATGTTGTAACACAAGCAATGTGAGATTATTTTGGGGGACTAGCAAAATTCTTCAGGTTACTGCATTTTGAAAAGGTGACAGATCCTCATGGCAATGAGGTTCAACCAATCTGTTTATTCTCTTTGGTTATCAGTAGGATCAGCACATAAAACCCACATGCTTTTAATTAAGTTACATGCTTTCATTCTACTTTTTAAAGTAACAATGAAAAGATTGTACTGGGGCTAAAGTCATCCACACATGTGATTATGACGAGTTCCCAATTGCTAACACCCAAATTGTATGCATAGAAGAAAGTAAAACTTCTTGGCAAAGACACCTGCCATTGGATACAATTATTCATTTGGGGTCTTGGATAGCAGTGACCTCAGTATCTCTGATGTTTTTTTAAAACATCTCATATTTACCAGGTATGAGCCTGAATGTTAGATCTTGTTCAAGCTAAATTGCCACAGTTCTTTTCAGGCAGTTATTAAGGACCTTATTACAAATAAGCAAATAGGTGCAAATGGATTGTGATGGGGATAGCAAAAAATCTGGTGACCATGCAACCAAATACTCTGATTCACACTGAAATCATGCACATTTTTGTTCCATTGTCAGCCTAATGCAATGAAGAATCCACTTAACTGACACACTAATAAGCACCTTTTCTGTTTAACTGGAATAGTTGCCAAGGAACAGATTCAATGTAATACTTTTCAGGTGCCTCCAAACAATAGATAATAGCACTTGACAGTGTCTGAAGCCTGTTTACAGATAGGAATTGGCATTTGATAAAGGAATTTCCCACAGCACATTTAGTGCAAGCTGCTCTCTTGCTCTGCTACAGTCACTAGTCAATTTTGTCCATGTCAACCTTTTAAACAAAGCATCATATACTTACTCTGAAATAAATGTATGAGGAAAAGTCTCAGCACCACTTATGTCCACGTACTTAGCATTATTCTAATTCTACTGGTGTATAATATTTCAGAATTGGGATGTATATAAGAATGAGTAGCATGAACAAGATTTACAGGTTGGATTTCTCACACAAACCATCACTGACAGCTAGTTTCCTGCATGTTAATTTTGAAATGTCAGAGCACCTGGTGGAGTGTAACACATACATACCCTTGAGAAGCCAGCAGAGATCAGGGGCAATATCGATGACTCTTCTCGATCAGCATGCCTTTTAAAGAAGGATGATAAAGTTAGAGATTATTTCTGTAATCAGCTGAGACCCAATTTCACAAGCCATTGACACACCTGTACCCAGATATCACACTGAAGGCTCATATGGCTGGATCCTTGCAGGATCTATAAATAAAACGTATGTTTTTGGGGATAACTGTTAAAAGACACTCCAACATATGTGAATGTATGTCTGGAATCTGGAAGAAAGGCCACTATGTTAAGTTTCCATAAATGAGCAGATGGAAGCCAGCCAGGTTTAGCAGATGGTACAATAGCTTTTATGTATAGGTGAAATTTTGTATCTTATGGCACCTCTTCTTTTTGTTTTCTGTGCATTTGTTTCTTATGAGCGAAGAGAATGACTACTGAAGTACAAGGTTTACCCAAGATTAAGCAGAGAGAGAGGAGCAGCTGTCAGAAGAATCTCCCCATTCCTCATGCCTGTTATCTGGCAATGCTGCCTCCCAGAAGCACAAAGAAAGAGAACAGGCATTCTGCGCGGCAAGGGGGGAACAAACAAAAAAAGAACCAATGAACCGAACTGCAGGAAAGTGAGGGAGAAGCCCCTCCATATGCCATTAGCTAAGTGTCAGGCTTTTCCAGAAATACGGTTCTTGCAGCAAGAAAGGAAATGTGTGAAAGTTCTCTGGGTGGAATTCTAAATGGTAACTCAAGAACGCTGGTGTTCAGCACATGGGAACTTGACACAGTCAACTCAGTCCCAGTGAAAGGCAAACTGACTTCTGAAGCTTCCACTAGACTAGGGTACTAGCTACATCTAAAATGTCTGAGAACTCCAGCTTCTGAGATAGTATCACCAAAGGGGGCTATTATCTTGTCCCAATGCACAATGTGAACATTTTGTAAAGACAAAAATGAATTGCAGGGAAAAATCCCTTTTAAGCAACTTCCTAATTGAGTCAGCAAGCCCAGCTTCCGAGCTCTCCTCACTTTTGAAAGGAACTGCTGGCTACAGAACCACAGGTTTCAGTCTTTCTGATGTACATGAAGCAGCTCATGAGTTATTGTTTGTCTTTTGCTTCTTTTTTCCTCTTTTCTTTTGTGTTAGTCCAATGAGAGACAATTCTGACTGCAGAAGCAATGGTTTCCATAGTTAGAGTTCCTGACATAAAAACTGAAGGTGATATTCACAATGGAATCTCTTGAAAAGTTTAATTAGGGTCTTTTGTTCGCTAGAGATCATGGTGGATTCCTAAAAATAGGATTTTTAATGGGAAATTTCAACACCTCAGAATGTTATCTGAGAAACGGACATTCCCCAATTTAGGGAAACTATCTCCCACTGATTTCAGAATAAATATATTGCACTGGTGTTATTTTTACATCATTTTATGATATATAAATTATGTTTTCAGATGGAGGAGGAGGAAAAAGCATATGCACTGCTTTGCTAACATGTCATAATAGAACCTATTTTACTTTGGAAACTTCTATGGTCAGACGCCACTTTGTACTGACCACATTGTTTTGTATCTTTCATTGTAACTTAGCAGATCCCCTGTTTGTGGCAAGATTAATCACATTGAAAGACAGCTCAAGAAAGGTTCAAAACACAGATCTATGGGTCAGTTCCACAGTTCTCTACATGATGTTGCACAGGTTGTTTGGAATTTTGCTGCTCACACATGGAAGTAAGGGAAAGTAAGGATACAAGTATTTACCTTTGTACTACACCAATAATGACTGTATTTTCTGAGGGTTTCGTTGTTCTGATAGACCTTTAAATAAAAAGCAAATAATTTAAGTTCACATTGCAGAAAACATGACTTTATAGAACCTTCACGCAGTACTTTTCTTAAAATTTCTCTTTTAATTAGTTTAACATCAAAACAAAAATCAAATCCCAAGCCTGCAGAACCGCTAAGAAAATTCGGCAATATCAGAGACTCCATGAATGAGTCAGAGAACGCAGATTAATCTAAACTTCAAATACTCTCAGTAGGGGAACAGCCTGAAAAGGCACATAATGGACTCACTTGAAGGACTTGGCCTCACTCATACAAGGAGCATTTTACTTTATTATGGGACAGAATAGTAAAAATGTAACAAGGGGAACAGCGCTGATACCTAGTCTTCGCCTGACAATGATCTTATCTTGTTGCTTTAGTTTGGCAAGAAGAGCTTTTGTCCCTGTGCCCTGAACCCACCACACTCACACAGGGTACATGATCTGACCCCACCACCTCTACCCCACAGACTGTTATTCAGTCTAGACGCATTCCCAAGGGGTATTTCACTGGAAAGTCACTGAAGCAAGGCACCGCTGTCTGTCAAATCACTGTAGAGAGACTCAGAAAGGCAGATCCTCTTCCCCTTTCCTCACATTTTACAGCAGTTTCTAAAAGTAGTTTTGGAATCACTTTGAAACTTCACTCTTAGTAACAGATTTCAAATGTTGTAGGTACGGAATCATACACACAAAACATTGCCTATTTGCATCTGCAGTTACTCCACAGGAAATGGCATTTCAAAAAATGCAGAACATTAATGAAGAGAATGTATTCATTAAACTGGTTGGTGGTACATAGTATCTTTGCAGCTAATTTAATGTGCAAGCAGGGAACCAGGTACTGGGGGTGGGGGGGAACCAACAAAAACCCAGTTAATTATAAAAAATATACATGTCTGATAGATTTTATAAAGAGGTCATACAAAATAAAAATAAACTTTGATGACATGTTAACTATTATACTGAAATGGTGCTTACCTGCATAATGCTTCTGCATCAAAGTATCTGGAATGTCTATGGTCAATAATGATAATGTCATGGTGTTTATCGAGAAAACATTCTAGTGCAGACTCGGGTGTCCTGGCAATATTACATCGAAATCCAGCTTTCTCACATGCCCAACGGAACCCATTACTCTGGTCATCGTCTTCAGCAAACACTAAAAGTACCTGGGTTAAAGGCATACGGTGAATCACTACAAACAAGTCTTACATATACAGTAGATTCTGTGGCTTTTGCCTGTTCTCACATTTTTTAAAGCCACTTCCAAGACTCAATCCATTGTTTTTAACAGAATTGTTTTTAACAGAATTGCTTTCTACAGACTATTGCTTTTTATAATAGTCTGTGTGCAGATGTGTTTCAAATGGATAAAACAGTCTGCCAGAGGCATTTCTTTCAACACGGGATGAACAAGTTTGGGAAGTGGCTCTCCCACCATCAGCTACAAAAAGAACTCGGGCAATCAGTCAGGACTAGATGCTTATGCTTCACACAGGTTACATGAAATAACAGCGAGTTTTCTTTTTCTTGCCAGGATCATATTCCAGAAAAAAAATAATGCCATGGTTCACCTTGTATGAATTAATATTTAATGGTGCTTCAATGGCACAGTGAAAAATGTGCTTTCCTTTTCACCACATTCTGGTTTCCCAAAGTGCAGCCCACTCTGCAGGGTTCCTGGGAACTACAGACAGGCTGGTCAAGATGAACTCATGCAAGACTGAAATCATCAGCAGAACCTCTGTACATGGAGTACATCCCCATGTGACTCCTATGCAAAGCTCAGCATGGGATTTATATTACAGAAGATTACCATTGCTGAAATCCAGAACTGGAGGTCAAATCTATGAGCCAGTATTTGCTCTGTTCTGACTTGCGGTGGAATTGCCACTAACATTAATCTCTCTGAGCCTTTTAAAAATCAATACAATGCCTACATATTCAAAGGCCCAATTCTTTCTAAAATTTCAAATTCTAGGGTTTAATAGGGCATGGAATATAAACATGAAGTCTGCTAAGGAAGACTCTCTCTAATGTGACTGTGCTTTGCATCAAGATAGTATTTTGTAGAAGAAAACTTCTTTTGCCTGAAAAAAATACACAGAACGACAGACTACAGATGCATGTTAGCCTTGATTTTGTGGATGACTTTATGTACCAGCCCTTTGGGAAAGATGAATAACTAAACCAGCATTTGGTCTATCGCCCCAAGACACCAATCTTCCAGTAATTTCATCAAACCACCGTTAGATATATGCTTTGGTCAGACAATAACATGGAACATGTGTAACTTATACCACTGCTGTTTATCTTCTGGGTGATTTTAGGAATTCTAATGCTGGTTACACTTTGGACCAGGTTGCTGGAATGTCTACCAGTAAATCTTGACATTTCCATGTAGTGTGTATTTCTGTAAGAATGAAGGACTTTGTACTCATTTAGTTCAGATTCCTATAAAACCTATAAAAGCAGCCTGCAAAACTGTTTGCAAAACCATGTCACAGTTTGCACTATATTTAGTGAAGTTAACTTATAGCACTCTTAGAGAATGGTTTTCAGCAACAGCACAGAAAGTCAGCAGATCTAATTAATGCCAGTCCACAATGAGTAGAAAAACCAACATACTTTGCTAAGTTCACTTCATATCTTTTGTGATGATACTACAAATTTGGTTGATGTTAGTAATAATGCTGGTGTCATAGACCTTGACAGAACATTTGGCTTAGTACCATTTTGATGAAATTTTGACTAAGAATTGACTACCAGTAAAATACAAAACAAGGCAGACCCTATATTGATTACACGCTAACTGATAGCAGAAAGAAACGCAGATAGCTCTACTTTTATGAGCTGAGAGATGGTTGGAGAAAAGAGTTTGGCAGGATTTTTAGGATATCACATAGAATGGCATCATAAAAATCTGTCAGGTGTACATTATCACCAGGCAAAAATGCTCTAAGATCTCTAGACCAAAAAAAATCCAGTCATAAATTTTAAGCTAATATCTGTGATGTTTTAGAAATTAAGACTTCAGTTTGAGCTGCTGCATTACCTGAAGTTGATCTCGACGAAGTCTCATAGGGCCAAACTGCACATCTGTTACTGGTGCCTAGAAGAAATAACATGGGATCGTATTAATAGATATACACCTTGGTAAGAATAAAGATTACCTCTGTTAGAGAAGGCTTTTCTAATTTATCACTGTCCCACAGATATATTACTATCATTATGAAGCAGCTTCTTCATGAGGGTCTTACTCTGCTTTTGTAAATTTATATGCTAAGCTGCATTAAAAGAGTTAGAAATCAACAAGTTACTCTTCAAAGCATTTTTATTGTTATTTTAAGCATAGTGAATTAGTCATGAAGGTTTGGTAGACAGATTGTTATTTTTCTGTATCCTCTGTATCACTGCAGCTGTTTTGCAAACCATGGAAGTGTTTAGAAACTGCTCTTTTTAAAGTCCAAAATAGCATTGTATCTCCAGAAGAAAGGCAAAAACTCTGTTCTTAGGATGTCACAGGTAACAGGTGTTACAAAACCACACTAATTTCATTTCTCCAAGAGTGTTTCGCTGCATTCCCTCCTGTCCAGTACCTCCATGGAAGGTTTCAGGACTCAGATATTTGTACTTGATGATGCATGTAGTCAGTATGCAACACTGCTTTGAAAAACCCTGCACAAATGTTGACATACGTCATGCTTTCTGCACGCCAGCGATTCCACATTAGGTTCTGTTCAAGTAACACAGGCAAAGTTTAGCACGAACAGAGCTTCCTTCCCATGTGTCACTTCAAGGAATGGAGGTCAATGACCAGAAGGGCTGTTGATCATAACTGTTTCTCTTTGATATGATTAATCATTAATCAAGCTTGAACATGAATGACTCTTCAGCTGGCATGGGAAGGACTTTCTGAAGTAGTCAAACACATAAATACAGAGGGAGACTCTAATAGGATTACACAGGTTAGATTCTTTGGGAATTCCCACGAGTATTTGCACTTCCACATGCTTAAATGTTTTTTGCTTCTTGTCTCAGAAATGAAAACTAAAAAGCAGGAATAATAACTCCCAATTCAAAATGGGGAACAGAGGCCAACCAGTGGTCCTTGGAGCTACATAGACGCTTTAAAGGTAACTGCAGTAAAAAAGGAGAGTAAAATTATTTTTAGCAACGGAGTGAATTGAAGACATCTCTGGATTCATACGCACAAACAAAAGATTTTATGAGTACAAAGGTGGAATTTTTACACTGTCGTGTTTCAAAGTAAAGCCACACTTGAAGATCAGATTTATTGCTCTGCAGCCTAGAATTTTTCCAGTAAGTAATTATAAAGAATCACCAGCATGTCCCACAGAAAAACCTTTTAGAATTACATGCTCCACTCTCTATACCCTTACTGCTCCACTGCTCAGAGTTTCTCATGTGTGATTTTATTTATTTATCAACTTGGAAGTCATCACTGCAACATTAAATAAGAAAGAAACATGAGTCAAGGAAAAATGGCAACATAGTGCCCTGAAAAACAAGCCAGGAATCAGTGTTTTGCCTGTGTTATTTAAGAGGGCCTCTAAAAGCTGTTATTAAAACGACAGTCACCCTGGTCAGATCAGCTTAGTTTAAATACTCTCCAGTCAATTTTTTTTTTTTTTCTAATTTTGAGACCAGAAATCTCTTTTCAATTGGAAAAATGAAGCTGCTTTATTCTCCCTTGGGGCCCATCATCCAATTACTCAAAATCTGCACTAGAAAATAACAAATACTGTTGCTGATAATGCACACGGCAGGAGGGAATCCCGCTCTTTGCACCAGTGTTACTGGTTTTGCAGCACTGACAGTCCTAACTACTTGTCCTGAGTCAGTAAGACCAGCAGAAATGCCTGAAGGACACAGGGGGAGCATGTCTATAGAGTAAGAGCTGCCTTTTTACAGTCACTTCTCTGACCATAACCACATTTCAAATTGAATTTTGAAACATTTATTTTGTACACTCCAGCTGCCAGCATAAAGCAGCAAGTGTTTTCTGTTTGACCAAAGAGTGAGTTGTGAGGTTCAGATCCAGAGCTGAACTTCACTCGTGTCTGGGGGTATATAAAACCACTTCTATCGGGCCAGCATATCTTTAGACTACCAGTCCCAGCCCAAGGGGAATTTTACAAATAAGATAAACCCAGTTTTAATAAGATAAAGCCAGCTACTGCTTTTCAGATGATTCTTTCTTTTAAAAAGGTTGTGAATGAATAGTCATCAAAGTATTGGAAGGACTGAGCCTGAAAAACATTTTTCTCCCAGAAACCTATGGCCATTTCTACACTGAAAATACCTGTCTATGCACCCTTTAAGCTTAAGTTACAAGCACTGCCCAAATGAGATAAACTGTCTTGTTACACATTAACTTGCTGTCCTGAGCAAAAAAAACTTTTGGTCTACATCTCAGCTGGAAAATTTTGGTGAACTCCAGTTAATTCTTAATCCTGTTCAAATAACTTGATTAATCATTTCAACTTTTCGTGTGCTGCTGGTAGCACTGAGAAGTAACATGCTGATTAAGTACTGTGTCAAAATCATGGCTTCAGCAAGGATTAGCAGAAACTCTCAACTAGGGGTGAACTAAACCAGCTTTTAAAATACCTCTAATGCTGCAGACTTGTAACAAAACAAAACCCAGACAAGGCTCACATATATAGTAACTGCACAGACACATCTTTATTCACTCACACCTTTTGGTACTTCTTCCTTGAAGTTCCTTTTCTACTTGAAAAACAAACCCCAAGTACATTTGTGGATTGACAGACAGGACTTATGCATGTGACAGCCTTCCAGGCAGGCACAAACCTGTAAGAAAGTGTATGAGAGGACAGAGGCAGAAATAGTTGAAGGTTCCTGGAATGGATTGCGATATAGCTGGGTCCCTTGCCAAAGAGCCGCTGATGTGAGCTTTGCAAGTACAACGTATGTGACTGTGACAAGCACCAAGTTCAGGACATTTCGAGCTCCCTGGCTATGAATGCAAGTCTTCTGAAAATCCTTCCCAGGCCAAACAGCCTCAGAAGCCAGCCCATAACTTGGAGCCAGGGACTGAATCAAACAGAGTGTAGGAAGGAATAGTGCTGCAGGTTTCTGACAGCATAGCCTGCTCTCACAGCAGCCCCATACTTAAACCACCCCAGGAGTGCAGGCTGGTGCCACTGCTCATGGTCTCAAAGACACCGAAATGCCAGAATAGTATACAACAGTAACTAATTATCAGGCTTTTGGAAAGGCAAACCTTTGTGGCCATCTGCATGAGTGCAACCACAGCAGCTGCAGCTCAGCTCCTCAAGCTCTGGGAAGTGGGAGATGCCCGTAATAGCAGTATGCAGGTCAGCAGCTACTAGTTAGCTTTAATTGCAGACAGCAGCTCCGTTACTGCAGCAGCAAGGGCTTACACCCTCTGCTTAGAGACATAGCAGATAATCAACTCCAGGCTGCTTTAAATGCTTACACACACAGCAATTGCAGCCATTTTACATTCTCTGACTGCTGGTAGCACTTATTTTCCCCAAAATTTGCCTTTCTTATTTGAACACTGTATTTTCCATCCTGTTGAACCAGGCCTGGCCCTGGTACAAAGTGAGATCAGTCCCAAGGCAGTGCCATTAGCCATACACATGATAGCTGTCAGTGGGGAGTTTTCTACTGACTGCTGCGTGCAGTTTAACACTCGCTAGAACACTTACATCTGCATGTTGTAGCAGCCAAGTTGCAAACATTGAAATTGCTGATAGAAATACTTCATGTTTTCAATAACCAGAGAAAAGTGAACGTCTGGTAAACAAAAACAACTGCAATTAGCTTTAAAAAGACAGACCCAAACAACTGTGACTGATCTGATTGAAGTACAACAGACTCAGAGTTGACCTGGTATAACCTGGTAAAGTACTTCTCACTGAGTCATTCTTCACATTTTACCAGAACAGAATCTGCAGGAATGGTCTGTTCATGGTTCCTGGGCTGGGGTGGTTTTTTTTCCCCTTCTTACAGCTAGAAAATCGTTAAATGAACTTGCTCCATGACTAAATGTAGACAGGAATAAACGATGGAAATAAAGCCAGCTTGATCCACATGCTCTCTATGGTGAGAAACTGCCTAACTAGCATGTGGAATATATCAAAGCAGCCCACAGGTTCCCCATTTCCTAGAGGTCTCATATACTGGTTTTCTCCAAGATGCTTCTCTTACCATTACCAATTGGAAAGAGCAAACCTCCTAAAAAGGCAGAGTCAGCCCCCAAAAAATCCTTTGGCTATTAACCCCATGCAATACTCCTGCCATGGAGGGCACACACATTCCTTCTAGAGGCTGGTTTTCTAAAGTACTTCTTCTATGAAGCTTTTGTGGGATGTTTTAAAGCAGAGCCCTACACAGCCCAAGGTAACCCTTATCAGAGCTAGGGCTGTGGGCTGCTGCAGCACTACCCACTCACAAGAAGGGCTGGCTGGAAGCTGCTGGCATCCTGGGGAGCAGAAATCCTCACCTGAAATCCTCCTCCACAATCCACAACTGCCCCATCACTTCCCTTCTGCCTCAGACAGGGCTGTACAGGTAACAGGAATGACTTTCTGTCTGGGCAGACACTGGCCTCCTGCTAGTATCCCTCCCTAAAGGGCAGCTGGTAGCATTTCTGCTCCTGCTGCTCTCCTCACCTTTTCCAGGTTAGAGTTTGCAGGAGATGTGACAGTTTATTTTTCCCATAACCAGCTTGAAGAAAGAAGTGACATAAACTTTAGCTTGAATGGATTGCAGATGGTATGTGCTGCTTTACAGCTAGCATCTGTGTTAGAAAGCAGATAATGAGAAGACAATTTCTGTTAGTAGTTAAACTACTAAGTTAAAAGACTAAGTAACTGTGTCTTCAAATAAAGACTTTAACCTCAAGGCTCTGACTCATTATAATACATGACACAGATAACTACAATGATTAGACATAAGAGTTCATCACCGGTCCTAATGGACTACAGCTAGCAAAACTCATCATTTTACTCGGATCCATATTTTAAGACATCACAAAAAAGTGTTTTATCTAACTTTTAAAAATATAATTAAGTTTTCTACATATACTAGGTACTTGATATAAATCAACATGAGACCACAGCATGACTTGACAGTCTGGATCATCAAGATATGCTAGGATCTATAGGACTGCTAACTTAAACTGAATTTTGATAATTCTAAGGGAAAAAAGGATTAATTTTACAAATGAAAAAAATATCTTTTCTAAAGCTGCTGTTTTAAGCATAGATTTATAATGCCAGAAAGTGAAAGCCCAAATGAACTCACAGATTTATACTATACCTTTAACTTCAACTGATTCAGGATCTATTAGCAGCAGAAATTTGAATTCTACATAATAACATCCTTTCTCAGAAACCGTAGCCAAACCCTCTTGGATGCTGAAAGCTGGGAAATGACTCACTCAGTATAAAGTGGCATGACAAGGTCCAGGATCTCATCCACCCAGGTCATACCAGCATGGTGCCTCTATCTCAGCCAAGCTTTGTGGTTCTCGCAGAAAGTCTCCATGTTCACGATAAGCTATCAGGTTTTCACTATTCACATTTTTCTTTGTATATAACAGCCTTTATCGCTTTCTGAAATACATGAACACTGTCCAACCCATGATCATTTATCTATTTCTTCCTCAGTGAAAATCTATCTTAAGTATAGAATTTAAAGCTTAGCTTCCTATTTTCCATGCACTTTCTGCTAGACATTTAACATCATTGTTTACATCTTCCTTGCAGATCTTGACAGAACCATTTTGTTACAAACTTAACATTGGCACGAATTACATGATATGCCGGCTGAGCCTGTTCAGAGCATAAAATGATTTTTTTAGTCCAGGGCCTAAACTCTGACCTGGTTAGCAACAGTGAAAATTCAGGGTAATTCCACCAAATACAAAGAGAATATGCTGTATTTACTTCAGTGTAAATGAACCGGGAGTTTGGCCTCATGCAGATACTTCTTTTGTTGTTTGGAGGCCACAACAGTTTGAGTAAACAGTAAGAGGGAACAAAGCGTCCAAGGTTTCTGCCTTTGCTCAACAGATCCAAGGACAAAGGTAAGCCTGGCTCTCGAAGACCCTAAGCTGTATGCGCTCAGCTTATTCTTCACTGCAATACAAAGACAAGAGTTCTGAAAGGCGATTGAAATTTACCAAAACTGCTGATGAACCTGGACGAAACCTGTTAATTCCAGCCCTTAATATTTTTTCCTATTTCTGTTTCATAAAAGATGTAGACAAATGTCACAGACTCAGTAACTTACATAATGCAGCATTCTGGCTCAGTGCAATTTGCTTTGATAAAATCTGGCATTTACATTAATCTAAATTGGGTTCCCACCAATGCATCTCTGTCAACAAAACAATAAGGACTTAGATCTATATTTCAAGGTCTGAAAATCATAGAATCACAGAATCATAGAATAGTTAGGGTTGGAAAAGACCTTAAGATCATCCAGTTCCAACCCCCTTGCCACGGGCAGGGACACCTCACACTAAACCATGTCACCCAAAGCTCTGTCCAACCTGGCCTTGAACACCGCCAGGGATGGAGCATTCACAGCTTCCCTGGGCAACCCATTCCAGTGTCTCACCACCCTAACAGGAAAGAATTTCTTCCTTATATCCAGTCTAAACTTCCTCTGTTTAAGTTTTAACCCGTTACCCCTTGTCCTGTCACTACAGTCCCTAATGAAGAGTCCCTCCCCAGCATCCCTATAGCCCCCCTTCAGGTTCTGGAAGGCTGCTATGAGGTCTCCACGCAGCCTTCTCTTCTCCAGGCTGAACAGCCCCAACTTCCTCAGCCTATCTTCATACGGGAGGTGCTCCAGTCCCCTGATCATCCTCGTGGCCCTCCTCTGGACTTGTTCCAGCAGTTCCATGTCCTTTTTATGTTGAGGACACCAGAACTGCACACAATACTCCAGGTGAGGTCTCACAAGAGCAGAGTAGAGGGGCAGGATCACCTCCTTTGACCTGCTGGTCACGCTATCACCTGAGGTTCTGTTCCAGCATCTTTTTCCTTTTATCTATGTTCTGTTTAAAGTTAATTCCTAGAATTATCTGCAATACTGCCATGTAATGATACAACAGTCAGTGTAAGCAATGGGGTAACACACCCTCTGTTTTCTTAATCCATTTCTTAAGTTTTAGTACCAGTTTGTGAACCACTTTTACATAAATGAGTTCCTGAGGGCCAAACTCTGGCCTCTGATTCACATCATTTGGACAACATGCATGTTTGGTGAGAAGAAAAGCTTTATTGAGCATAACAACTTGCCAGATCTGTCAGAGTCAGGCTGCTGGCCATGTCAGCCGCAAGACTCAGTCTCTTATCCCTGACTTCCTCACAACACCTTTACTGCTCCTAAAACACAGCTCCTCTTCCACTGCTTGGCCTGAGGGCAAGTTCTGGGTTCACTGGGTCCTGAGGAAGCTACCCAGGAGGTACCTACACCCGGCTGGGACTGGGACTGCTTCCCTGCTGTGCCAGGACACAGCGCTCAACACTGGCTACCCTGGGTTTAGCAGGCCTCTCCTGGGACCGAAGAGGACACTGGTCATTTCTGGCTAATTGCTTGGCTTGCCACACATGCCACCCATTATTATACATGTTTGTCTGTCCGTATTCTGGGCAGAATTCCCCACTGCATTTCTTCAGTGTTATTCCACTGCAATAAGTAAAGCCAAATTAGAACAAAACTAAAGTAATACTGTTGTGAAATCGGGCTTGCTGCCTTCTAGCACACTTTAGACATCACTGAGAACTCCCATTTTGTACCATTTATAAATTCTTCTCTCACTCTTTACAGGAAACTTTGGTTATCAAGCTGCAAGCCTGGCACTAGCAAAAGTGAATCATTCCATTTTGTTGGGAATAATTAATGATGTGGTACCAAAGTGACTTTTATTATTACTTGTAATGCAGTCAGGCCTGGGTGGCCTCTGGCCCAGATGAGTGGCCCACTGTGGAAAAGTTGTACAGTGACAGGACAAAAGGCAGTCAGCTATCGCTGCCATTGCTAAAGGTCAGAACTTTTACACAGAGCATGCGAACAATTTGGGGGAATTTAGCTGTTGATAAGCTACTTCAGTGATAAAACAAATGTCATTATCACTTAGCGTGCCCACAGCACTATTGAACACAGAACTCAAAACTTGCAGAGGGAGGAAATGGTTGCAGTTTCCATTTTTACATTCAGAGGAACTGAGGGACGGGGGGAGAGAGACAGTCGCAGCACAACTCATGCCGAGCCCCGGTATCTCTTGGCACAGCGTCAGTTACTCCCGCTTCCTGGCCAACCAACAACAGCAGGCACTGGTAATACTGGGAGCACTGATAATACCTGATATATCTGGAAAACACCCACCAATTTCTGGAATCCAAAACAATAGTTTCTGATAATTCAAACACAATTTACATTACGACTGGGTAACCACAGCGTTATCGTAGGCTTCCACGGTAAGCAGATACCACTCCATCAAAGTGACTATGCAAATATCACACTATGTACTTCCACAAGAGACCTCAATGAGCAACACACCAAAAAAAAGACAGAATAAACCACAGACAAGTCAGAAAAAAAAAAAAAAAAGGCCATCTAATCATTAATCCACAGTTTTTCTGTCCAAAGAGAACAAAACTGAATGGAAACCAGTCCTCACAGTAAAAGCTATTCAAATCTAGCAAGTTCTGTTTGCTGCAGCATCTACACAGGGTTTAAAGCTCCATCTACTTGCCTGCTTAGAAGAGAAAAAAAATGTGAATCATATTTTCCACAACAACCCTGGAGATGTGAATCTTCCTTAATGCTGGTCTGTGCCTCGTGGTCATCATTTTGCCAAATGACCAACCAGCAGTGAACTTTTTGAGCTTTCAAGACCCAGCAGCACTGAACTTGAAACGCTCTAGGCATTCAACTTCTGAAGATTTGAGACAGTTCACTGTGGTCTTCATTAAAGTCTCCACTTTGTGACAAAGTTTTTCAGTAACTTCTCCGTTCAGGCACATACACAGATCTTCATCTGGAGGCTGTGAGCTGTCCTCAGGTCGGATCCCTGGGCTGCAAGCTAAACTGTAGCCAAATATTTCTGTGCAGTGAGGGCATGCCATAGAGCATTTGTAGTTATATCCTGCGCTAAGAGAAGAACAGCAGCTTAAATGATCTGGCTTGTACTTTAGCATAATTTTAAACCCCTGTAATATTGGTTTTCTATGCATAGATTGCAGAAATTGATGCTTTTATCAATAAAAAAGTAGTATGAACATTTTCAGCTGTTCAAAGTCAAATGTAGTTTTTAAGCATTTATCTCTTTGGAGATTCTAGCTTAAGGGTAACAGGAATAGAATGTGCAACATGCAGAAGCTGAATCACTTCAGATGAAAAAGAGGTCATCTTTAAGGCACTAGCGTCTAATTCTATGGGTTTGTTTTTTTTTTGTTTATGACTAAATTCAAGGGTCAGCTAGAATACCCTGCACTTCAGAGCTAATGTCCTCTGAAGTCAAGTAGCCTTGGTATTCTGGGGTTACTTGCAAGTTAGGGTTATGATTGCCCTTGTGAGATGTTACCTTGCAGGCAGCTGAACAGCACGTATGTGGGGGCATTACACCTCTCTGAGTTTCAGCAGCTAATCGTTGTACGCCAGCATCTTTGAGACCTCTCTGGTTTGCCCCTTGCAATCAGGACCAGCCACCCCCTATCTCACAAAATGCTTTAAAGGCAGCCACATAAAAACTGTGTGTCCAGCAGCTCCCAGGAGGCTGAGAGACCTATTTCCTCTCCTTTTCCCTCCACCTGACACAAGTCTGGTTACTCCACAGGCTAGGAGAGCTATAACCGAGCTCTGAGTACCAGTTAACTCCTCATACACCAGCACCGATATAAAAGTTTTGGTGTGCTAAGCTCTCATCTGCTGGCATCTCGACACAGATGTGTGCGCTAGCCAAAACGACAGAGAAGAAATCAGTCTTTAAGTCTTGCAAATCATCAGCCAACACACATTCAAAACCAGAGCATTAAATATGTTGGGGTTTGCATCACTCCAAGCAAATAAACCCAGCTTTCACTTTACCAACAATTTTGTCTAACTGAAAAGGAACTTCTCACTCCCCTCCTGCTGCCCCAGGTGTATTAATTTTACAGGCAGGCTAGAGCTGACTTTCCATCCCCCACTTGAGTAGAAGCTTTAGTACAAATACTACATTCTTCTGGCCCAAAGGGAAATGCTTGCTGCCTGCACTTTAACAGTTGAGCTGCACGGCACTCTGGGAGACTTAAATATGGCACAGTAGTTCTATTGTTTAATATTATTAAAACTGCTTGCTCTCTTGTGATTCTGCAAGATCCCAGAGTGTAGCAATAAGCACTAATCTGTTTCATATCTACCAGCTAGTTCTCTTCTTTCTAGTGGATACCACTGCTAGTTTTATTTTAGAGATTACTACAGACATATCAGGATACAATAGATCTCCATCATTACCAGTTTTAGTTTTTCTTTACACACATGAATTTCAGTGAGTTTTCTTTGAACCATCTGGATTTGAGCAGGAAGTTCCAGTCTATCAGGAAAATTTCCAATTACTTTATGTCAAACGAACTTTTCATGGCCCTATCTACCAATTCTGTAATAGCCACAAACAGACCAAGCAAAGCACAAAAAGTACAGCACAAAAATAGCATAAACCACCCAGTGGATCTGCTAGGCTTCCTAGAAGACCTCTATTTTGTCCTAAGCCTCCATTTGTTAAGGAACAAACTTGTTTTTTCTATTGTTATGAATAACCCATCAGTTTGCACTGCCACAGTTCAGGCTTTACTGACCATAGTAATTTTTATTCTCTTCTGCCATCCATTATCACAAAAGCAACATTTCCCAAGCAGTGTCAAATGACCTGCAGCAAACTGTTGTCAGATCACAGCTGGGCAGGCAGCAAGCTGAGATTTCCCCTCCTGACCAACTCAGAACTGCACATGAGCTCCTGCCATTGCTATTTTATCTTACACATCTCCAGTCTTCACATATGTGGGCATCCTGGATGGGCCAGCTGATTTTAGTCCCCTGAGACTGGATACTGACAGTATGGAGCTGCTTTCTTCTTCTTCCCCGTTCTTCCAACCATCTGCCACACACAACAGCTTTACATAGCTTACTCAGGTGTCTGTAAACCTGCTGGACACCACTGGCATGTGGTGTTCTGTATGGTCCAAAAGGTCTGCTCTGCCCACCTCAGATAACAAATTCACTTGTGCTCTGTCCAGTATCCTGCTTGGGAACTGCTCTAAAAGACAGCAAAGATGGAGTCTCCAAGATGTGATTTCACAGGTAGAATAAATGCCAAGTCAGTGGGACAGAGGCCAGTACAGTGAAAGAGAAATGTTCCATACTGGTAATAAACATTTCAGTATTTTTATTTATTGAATGCAGGTTTCCCAGGATGACTGCGACCATCTATTGACATTTGAGAAAACCAAAAGAGAGGTTCTTGGCATGCAAGCTTTTTCTAAATAGAAAACTTTGTCTCCAACAATGAAGACTTGAGATTGCAGGAATATTCAAGAGGTCTTTTTAAAAACTACAGGAAGTTTACAGTAGTGCATCCTTTTTTCACCCTAAGGTTTAGCATTAATTTTGCTTGTTCACACCAACGACCAACCCAACAGGTTAACTCCAGGCTTTATCATAAGGAGGAAAACAAATGGATTCCAGGTCTGGGGATTCCTTCTTTCTTTTGACTACTTTGAACTCCACTGGCCAAGGGATGACTGACTGGTTTCCTCCAATACAGATGCCTCTTCATTTCTGACGACCTACAGGGTAGTTTGAAACCTGACACTGGTTTTCTGCTCAGTCTGGTTCAGTAACACACAGTGCTTCTGCCAGCCCACAGGCTCATTAAGTATTACATGCTCGGTAGATGGGATCACTCTTTTTCCTTAAGTACAGTAGAACCTTTCTACAGTTATGCCAATCCCCCTAAACTTTGCATGTCTTTAATGAAGCGGGGATTTCATTATTATCAGAATTGCAATTAAGTAGAATTTGATGCAGCAAAGCAACTTTGCATTCTGATTCTCTTGTAAACAGAATTTCACTCTATCTGGATTTGTGGTAAGCACGCTCCATTTTATTTAACTTAGAAAAAAACTGTTCGAAAAAAATAACTATACTATTATATGTAGTATATACAAAGCAACCTCTGCACATTCTGCCTACAAATAGCAATTCCCTTAGAAAAGAACTGCTGAATATGCCAAAGAAGACACTGCTGCTATAAAATGAATTATTAGCATGACTTTCTCTCTAGAAATATACAAGCAACCTATATGTTGCCACCTCCTAGTGAAGTTTCATGGGACTAAAGCTGTGGCAATCAAGGTCTCAGCAGAGCAGTCTCCCATGAGGCAGCTCTTTAATAAACAACCCATCAGCAAGGAAGCCCATAAAGCACTCTGCCACTGTAGTCATCAACTGGGAAACAAATCCTTCTGGGTATCAAATATCCACTCAAGATGACATCCCGCCCACTGTGAAGTTCATTGACACGAGTACTGTCTAGATACACTCTCTCCAGGTACACTATATTTCTCCAATAAAGTACAAGGACCATAATTATGCAGATAGTAATCATAGCTCATATAGCCTCATATAAATTATTGAGATTTCCAGGAAAGAGAGACATTATCTGAGATACTCGCATCAGATACCTTTTACCAGTTGTATGATGGCAGTGAAACTTTCACAGACAGTCTTGCTGCAGTTACAAAGTTTGAAGGAAACTTTTGTAACATGCAAGGATAAGAACATAGGGGTAAGAAGAAAAGATAGGAAAACATGGAATAAATCTGTAATTTAAACACGTGCATTCACCTGCAAACTGCGTAGTCAGATAAATGCTGTATAAAACCAAGAACATTTAGGAGCGGTCAGCTAGCAGTGGTTAAAAGGTGCACTTGGTTGAGCAGATGTGGACGTTGCATGTGTCACTTGGACAGCGATTTTAAAACAGTGCTTGTCTTCCCCATAATGTGGGTAGGATGTCAGGAAATCTTTTTCAGAAGCTTTATCAGCCTCCCCAAGTTACAAGTCCTCAGACCCTACAGTGGGCCCTTCCACAGGGGTGTATGAACACCAGAGCACTGTGTGTGATCTTTGAAATACGCAGGTTCTCTGCTCCCCACAGCAAGGACTTAAAATGTGAGCAGAGCAGAGCCAAGAGTAGTGCAGCAGAAGTTTCTCAAATATTAGGACCACCTTCTGCACAATTTTATTGACACCTGTATCTATCTCACTCATCTGAAAAGGTCTGATGTTGTAGCTGAGAGTTGCACACTTGTCCTGTGACAGGAATCGTGCTGGAGCTGTGCATACACAAGGAGCCCGGGCCACTCTGTCACATGACACAGAGCTCATGGTGCATCATTTAGTTGGGCAGCAATATCCTCATTTCACTTGGATAACAATGATGAATTAGAAAATGCAGCTACATGGAAGACAGAGGCTCCACTTAGTCATTATATAATGAAATGGTGTCAACCTGTGCAAAGAAAACTGGCATCCACCCAAAACCAATCTCTCTCGAGACAGAAATTCTGGCATGCGACAAGATGAAGCTCATTTATTCTGTTTTGTAACTATCTGAAACGTGTTCCCACCCTGAACATTTTTGCATTCTCACTCTGCTGGCTTTTCTAAGAAGGATGCAACGGGCTTAGGCCTTCTGCCGCAAGCGCAAAAGCTTTACGCCAAAGAACAAGAGAAAATAGCCATTAAAGTCCTGTCTGGCGACACCAGTAATAAGTTCACAGTCACCATTTCCTTCTTCCTCCCCTGCACCAAGTGTTTCTTCCCAGACAGTAATCCAGACTGCTGATAGCTCTGGCAGGGAGCTTTTACCAGAAATTTTAGCAGGAAACGCTAATTTGCAAGCCTCGGTGTCTTCCCAGGGGAAGACACACATATCTGCACAACCAAACCAAGGGCCCCAGAGCTCCTCAGACCTGCCTGCAACACACAAAAGAGAAATCCCTCTGTATCTCTAGCAAAGCTGAGTAAAAACCAAACTGTGCTCATTTATTTTCTTTTGCCTTTTCCCCCTAAGCATTGAAATACTACAAGAACATCCAAAGCAAACAGAAAAATTCTATTAATGAAATATCCAAGCTAGCGCAGTGTCATGGAGTAATTCCGAGCTCAGCTGGATTTCTAGGACACAGAACCTTGATGGAAATTTGTAAGACTAGAATAAAACAAAACCATTGCTATGTGTAAAAGTCCTACTGCAGTTTAGTGGTAAAGATAGCCTGTGTGAAACAGTAAATATAACACATACATTACAAATAAATTCAATATCAGGGATAAATAGTTTTCTAGTATAAAGTCTAATGTCTCACGTAGCAGACAAAGATAAAACAGACTCACTTCATTAACAGTTCCAATAAAGCTGCAGTAAAACTACAGGTCACTTGCAGAACTGAAAAATATAAATAAACCTATAAATTCATTAAAGTTTGATGTAGATTGAACCCTTGAATCAGACAGAGCACCGGATTCCTTCTTCTTCCTCTATGAACTTTGAACATACAGATGTAATTACTTACTTACAGATGTAAGAGAGAACAGTGTCCTCGATTAGGAAAGCTTTTATCAATCATGGGAAGTTTCATTTGACTTGTTTTATGTGTTTGCATGTTCCTTTGAGCCAGGACAAATGTTCTTACCACATTCATATTTATGTGGTTAGCAGATTTTTCTGCATCTCTTTTGTCTTTATTCTCTAAAGACAAAACAAATGGTGTGCTGCTAAATGTTGAACTTTGCAACTTCAGTACTGTGTTGCAACAGGAATATATTTTGACTAACTCTATGAGCCACTAACATGTACAGTCTAAGCATCTATCATGGAACACCAAAGTTCTACTTTTTTTCTTCACTGCTTAATTTGAACCAATAGGTCGAACTCTGGATGACACTGAATATACTATGAGATGTAAAATTTTACCCAGTTGTACTTTGCAATCTAATTTTTCTAAGAACATTCAAATGCATTCCAACAAAATAAACCTTCTGTGAAACAGCAGGAAAATATTAGAGGTGGCATCAAACCACTACTCTATTAAACATAAATTACTCACAGTATGTTCCCCACAAAACAGAGTAACGAAATTTGCAGGCCACAATATGAGGCTGTACCCAGAAATACTTTCCAGATGAAGCAAGCAAGATTTGCAGTGGTTTCGTGACACAACTGACAATTTCCTACTATTGGAAGAGCAATTCTCTAGTGCATTTGCTGCCTCCTTGCACACCTCCTGTTCTGAGTTCAGTGGGCAATGACAGCTAAAAAGAGCACCCACACAAACAGAAGGTCCATCTCGGCTCTCTGTGTCCTTCCATCTCTGTGCAGCTGGCCCCGAGTGCTGAACAGCTGATCACCTGTGAATCATTTTGTCAGACAAATCTAACACATTGCGTACCAAGCGTGTGTGGCATTTCAGCCCCATGCCCCCTCTTTATTCTTAAATAACACAACCCAGACGCTGCTACCGATATACTCTTTAGGAAGAAAGTAAAGTATGGCTTGTTTGAACCACAAACTAGTAGTACTTCAAGCATTTAAGATTGATCGGTTCGTTTTACAAGAGAAACATGCCTATTTGGGAATAATATTTTGCTGATACTGTCAACATGGAACTATGGGTGCCTCAATTCCTATCCCACGTATTACATTTCTACTTCAGACTGTATTTTAAGACAGAATTTCACAGTGTTAATGATAATTTAGTAACTTAACTGATGATTTTGCTTTGCAATTCTCTTTCATATTTTTAGCCCGTTCTGTGATTTTTAAATCTGCATGGCATATAGAGTTACCAGAGCCACCATCTGACTGGCTTGCTATTTTTTCTAGAGTAAGAAGAATCTTTTGGCTCTGCTAGTCAATAAAAAAACACTTCTTCTCCCAAGTTCAACTTGAAGAATTTAGTTACAGCCTTTACAAGGAGCACTATGCAAATCAGTGTTTCCCACATAAGCAGCTTTTCACAGTCTGCAGCAAGAAACACCTTCTGGTAAGTACAGACCTATTTTTTACAGTACATGATAACATATTTCCTTCTTGAAATGTTCCATTATTTCCAGTATTTTTGTCATACAAGATTATTCTTATTTTCTTTTTAATCTAGTGATTACTGTTTCATCACTGCAGTGACTAACAGTTGCTTTCTCAACACAACTCTCATCTGGAACTCTCCCAGTTTCATCTGGTTGGAAAAACTGCATCCCTTTGACTGCAAGCCACTGTCAATGGTGAGAGCATTCATTTCACTCTCTGTTCTGTCATCTAACACAAGACTGAACAACCGGAACCTCAAGCTGGTTGTATCAGCACTCCAGGAGTCAGAGGCAAACATCTGGAACTTATTTGTTAGAAATAAATTGAATTACATATTTTCAGGAGTTTTAGCTTGCACCTGTACTTACAAATCTCCATGAGGGCAAGTTACGAATAAATGTAATCAGAAGCAGGAGGCAAAAAGCTGATTCTGAGCCCTTCAGTTCAACCCCTGTCAATGGCCCCAGGAAGAAGGTCCACACTAAGATGCCTTGGAGGCACAATTTGTTCAGAGTTCTCATCTTCCTCTGGAGGTTAAGGAATACAACATATTAGGCCTCTTGGAGCCCACCAGGCTTTCAGTGAAAACCTCCAGACAGCATGTTCTCTTTGTCCCCTCTCCCTGATGATGGTGTGCTTTATTCAGCCTTACAGTCCACACAGGCTACTGGGAGTTTTGTCCACCTTTGCCACTGGGGAAATGTAGCCCTGGAAGTTACTTCGGCTGTCTGTAACACCATGAACGGTTCAAACTTCAGCAGAAGCTGTGAAGGGGAATGGAAAAAAGGACAAGAGGAATTTAAGAGGACAGTACTGCAAACAGAGTAGTGATGTGGGGGGCAGAGGTCAAAAGAATCAAACACCACCGCTATTATCTGATAGGATGGCACAAAGGTACAGGATGAACCTCTGAAAATAAGTAGAGGAGGGAACAGGGAATACACAGAGAGGAAGACAGGCAGGGGAGAAACAAAGAGAGAGAAGCCCCTGCCAATTGTTTGGATGAAGTGTTACCTTTGCCTAGGCACTGAACTCATTGTCTGCAGCCATTTCCTTTCCTGCTTCTTTCCTGAGCCTCCCTATGCGCAGACAAGTGCATGTTCCAAATCGGAAGGTGACTGATATGAGTCCTGTGCTATGGGCAGTCTACACTATAGTCAACTTCACTATTCTTACTTCTGCAGAGTACAAGGTTTTCACTGACTTTTAGTCTGTAAATTGACCACATCTTATCCAGCTTGGCAGCCTCTCTCAGGGAATATTCATATTTAGGGATTGGTATGACCATAATGAGACAATCCCATTGAAAACGCAACCAAACACCTGGTGATGCAAAGCAAATTCGCACAGGTATCCATGGCTGGAATGAACTGCATCCAGTTCACTACATACTGACTATGGGCCACATTAGGGATGCAGGATGCTGGAAGAACAGGAACTCTGTACTGGGCAGGAACCAGTTATATTCCCTTCTGATCATAAAAGAAGATACTGAGAAAACCAGCTTTTTTTCATTTCTGCACAGACCCAGGCATGAAGAAGTCAGAAAAGACAAACAGAACTCAGCATTTCGATGAGGTGACAGACCACATGCTCCACACTTCGTACTTCACACACTCAGACTATTTTCAGTTACTGAAAACATTACTGGGACAGTGTAGTGAAACTGAATTCAGCAGAGAAAGGCACTAGGCAAAATGTTCTGGCTTAAACCTTAAAAAATAAGATGAACTTAACCGCCCCAATGGTGAGTCAGTTCCTTACATACCTCTCCAGCATACCCTGTTGGTCTGTCATCAGATGTTCCCTGACTTTTTCACTGTTCTGCAGGGCAAATCCAAATGTCCTGAACTGCATTTTTTTTTTCCTCTTTCTGTTTGGTTGCAGTTGTTTGGTTTGGTTTTTTGTTTGATTGGGTTTTGCTTGTTTGTTTGTTGTTTTAATAAAGGACCTTGGATGAGTTCTTACAAGAACTGCTTTCATGAAGCGATCAACTGCTCTTTGCCAAACACACAAGCTCTTTGGAGAAAGGAAAAATAGGGTTTGGAGACAGAGTAATTCTGGGGAGAGCCACCTAGAGTATGCCATGACAGACCTACAGAAGAGGTAGAGCTCAACAGCTGTAAGACCTAGTCCATAAAACCCCATCAGTTCAAACTGTATTAGTACTGTACAGTAATGGCAAGAGAGCAGTAAGAAGTGATGTTGTACTTCTTAGGGCACTAGTGAGACATTTTTCTTGATGGTGGGAATCATCCAGGTCTATTACTGTAGGCTCTCAGCTGCTCTGAGAAAACTGGGAGCTAATGATGATCTTAACTGAACTGAAACTTTTAAAACTGCTTCTTGTATCCTATAAAGACTCATCACTGTATTTATAATGTCCTGAGCCTTAGGGATAAAAACCACTTCAAATAAGATGAACTAATGAAGACTCAAGTACCAAAAGGCAAACAGTGAGCCCTGTGAAACCACCCACAAGGTGGTTTCTTTTTTGCAATATGTGCTTCCTCTGGCTATGGATGACAGGGGGCTAGCACGATGCTGCTGCTGATGGTGATGTTAGTATTATTGACTAGAGCTGCCCAAGCTTTGTCTGGAAAAACTGTTGAACTGAGGTCTGCTCTGCTCATCACTGGTTCTTGTCCAAGTGGAAGTTAATAACCCTGTGGCACTGGCCAAAAACCAAGCAAACCAAAAATGTGAGGGGATCAGACCCCTGGCAGAGTTTCAGTACTCCTGAGCTCAGCAACCAGACTGCTACGCTAGCTAGTAGAGGACCTAATGATGAATGCATTGTTGACAGTTTCTCTGTCTACAGAATTACAGCATTAGCAGCTTCACAGTCAACAGCTTGCAGAATGTTTTGCAATACCTGGATGGAAGTGTTTTCACACATACATCATACCGCACCACATTATAAACTATTTCAGGCTGCTTCAGGAAGATATGAAAACACACTAGTGGGGAAAAAAATAATCCAAAAGCCATTAAAAAAACCCCACAACCTGAAACAAATAAGGGCTTTTATCACTGCTCGATATTTAAATTGTCAACTTTATCCTCATGGTAAGTAGGCAGCTCTAGTTCACAACTGAACACCTACTTTATTTATTTAGCTACGCTGCATTTAACCTCACATCCTGTCTGCTGGGTGCATCCGGCTCCACGGACCTCCATGAAGCAAAGCGTTAGCATGAGGTGGGGGAGCTACTTTCCACAAGCCAAAAAACAGGAAATTCGATGACATTGTTCAGTGAGCAGACGTCAGCAGAGAGTGATACAAAAGAGTAAACAACTTCCTAGCAGCAGCAGACAAATGGGCCGGAACTACTGGAATCCTGTGATGTCTGGTGTGTTTTGCATGAAAATTACTGTCTCAATGAAACGGAGAGAGCTTTGGCTGATGCAGATTGGGGCTGCTCCCCAGCTATGTAGGAACTACACTGATTTGGTCTGTTTAAAATCCGACTCCAAGTCCTTTCCTTTATGATCCTGAAAACATAATTTTTGAGAATACATATTGTTGATATTCTAAATATTTTGTAAATGTTCTCATTATTTTAAAACGGTTTATTTAAATAAAAAGGATAATTCAGTAAATAGGAGGCAGTGTCAGAAATGCAGGCTCCATTTCATTATGACCATAGTACCATCAGTCTTATGCATACATACCATATAGATACACAATAATATATAATATTCTTGTTGAAATACTTCAATATGAAGGAAGCTCAGCACTCTGCTGGCAGAACCAAACAGTAGGCATAGCATTGTCTTTCCAGCTTTCTGTGTGTGCTTTGTGGAATCTGCTCTCATATTTTCCAGCTATGGGCAAATGTCAAATATGATGTGAAAAAACTACCTGTCAGCTAAGCATATGATGACTCAAAGACAGGTTATAGCAGACAGAAGGGAAGCGTAGGGGAAGACATTTTTGCCCTAACTGAATGTCATTCTGCTTGTGTCCAATTTCAAGATCTCTTAACTGCAAGTAGTAACATTTGACCACTGACCACAAATGTTGAGCTTCACTATTCATTCCAATCAATGGAATCAAGAAAATGTCACCCTCTGGAAAAACTCTCCTCCCCACTCATCTATTCGTAAGAGACCACTGAGACATATCATCATTCAAGTCATCTTTGCCATCCCTTTCAAAGTGATGTAGAGAATTAAGTCCTGTTCTAAACAAGTTAGTTCTTAAATTCTTGATAAACAGTCTCACCAGGACCTTGGGAACCTTGCAGAAAACACACAGGGATGTTCCCCAGGAGAACGCAATTTAGGAGGTACAATCCCAGCACTCTCCTCTCACCCAGGTATCCCTCCCAGCCAAAATCTAAGCAGAACAGACTCTTAAGATGAAAATAAGCAGCTAAATTTAGAGCTGTTCATGAGACTGCCCTACTCTCAGTAACAGAGAGAGGGAACAACAGGAAAGAGCCAGATGCTTCTCAGCTCTCCTTGCCAAATTCTCCTCTCCTCAGAGACAAAAAATGTAGTATGTAATCCTGGGGAGGAAGACACACCAATAACCATGTCAACGCTGCAGTCAAATGAAAAGGCAAACATACTGGGCCAGATCTATCTGAAAAATAATTCTAGTGATATGAGCAGACTTTGTTCTTCCGAAACACTGGCAAGTAGCCACAGGCTAACAAACGGCGAGACAAAAATACATAAATAAAACCACACATCCAAAGAGCAACAAATGCCAATAAAAAACAGCAGGGCTACAGAAACCCCCAAACTGCTTCTCATTCCTCACTCTAACTACACCAGGATTTTCCTGGTTTCAATTAATCTGTCATTTCAGCAGAGCATGACTTTGCACCGGTTCTGTGATTCTTCCCTAACTCTTCAGTTTGAATGCAAGAAGGGCTTAGAAAACAAACTCCTCTCTGAAGCTAATCAGTTTCAATCCTCCTCTATCTTTGATTACATGACAAGATTAAAAATACATACATCATTAGTAAAATCTTCCAAGAATAAGCAAATCAGCCTGGAGTAACTCCAAAGTATTTCTCAGAGAATGATATTCACCTGGCTGTGCAACAATGTCAAGAAGTTAATCTTGTCAGCAGACAGGTTTTCTGCAAAACTCACATGGCTTCAGGATGAAAACATTATTTACCACAACTCCCTTTCCAATCTTTCACTCCACTAAGGCTTATGGCTAATACATGTCTAGGGAGAGACCTGGCTCTGACCTGCAGGAACAGCGATGACAGTGGTGTGACATGACCCGAGTGTCACATGTCTATACAAGTCTGTCATCTATACGGCACACATATTCAGGGCCTTCCATTGTTAAGCACTGATTTATATCAATAGAGGTGAACACGGTGACCAAAGGCAGACAGCACATGGTTTTAAATAGAAATGAAACTATGGAATCCTATTGTGTGCAAGCACAGAAGCGAAAACAGCATAGGAAGGGTGGGTGGCTGTGCTGAGTGATCTGCTGATAGAGGTTACTATCTCTTCTTGATAGGGTCTGGCAAAAAGGACAGTAACTCCTACAGGATTTCCCTCCCTGTTTTCAATGGTCTGAGGCCCCAGACTAGCAGGTATGACACAAAATACAAAGTGTTTTCCAGTTGTCTCTACAATGCCATACCACTGAGATTGATTTGGCCAGGCAAGCCACCATTTGCAGCTTTTCCCTGTGCAGCTTAAGTAGAGAACTTCTTTTAACTTTCTGTGCCTGGTGTATCTGTCATTATCACCTATGTTCAATTATTTTTTTATGTAAGATTTTGTTCCATGGAAGTGTAATTTGAAATTTTACTTCTAAGGGCAGTATAAAAGCACCTTCTAATCAGATTAAACAACTATCAGAAACCCAACCTAAGTTTATGGGGGAGTTAACCTGGAGACCACTAACTGTAGTATTCCCTATATTTTACACCTATTTTGAGTCACTTTACATTAAATTAGCAAATGGACTAAACTGAAATATTTTCTGATGTAAAAAGAGTACTTGTCAGGAAAAACGAGAGCTCCATGGGTTAGATGCACCTACCATTCACCCATCCACAAAGGGGAATGTGTTTCTTACAGGATCACTGCACAGTGGTAAGCTTTGTTTCCGTAGAGATTTTGACATATGGCTCAAGTTAGACCTTAAATTAGAATATTCCTCTTTGAATTGAGAAATGATCTTTCTGTGCAAATGAATAGTGTATTCAGTGTGAATAAAGCTTCTGCTATTGCACAGTTCATCTTATCTACTGATGTCATTTCCTCTTAGCTGCTTCTGTAATATTAATAATCACTATACAGCCAAAGAGGTCATATACTAGGAATGTATACTTTAAAATTCTTCAACATTGCAGAGGAGTTTGAACAAAACAAAATCAAATCTATGTTTCTGGCTGAATGACTTGCAAGCAGATGGTGTTATGCCATTTAAAGGTGGGCACAAAGAAACCTGTCTAGTTCGGGGAAAATGACTCCAGGCTGCAAGAGAAATGCAAGAGTTGAACATAGAAAGGAAAATCACTAATGAAGAGTGAACCCGACCATACTTAAAAAGCAAAAAATGGTCATGAACAAAGTAATCATGCTGATACAAACAAAGGATCACACAAAGATTTAATTTATGGGTTCAGGGTGTTTCTGATGCACTTCTTGATACGGTAACTTTGTCTAAAATGACTTTGAGCAGTGGCTTCTCTTGTCCTGAACGAAGTGGAGCAGCTTCCTGAGCGCAACATTTTAGCAGTCGGTTCCTAGCTGCACAGACACTTGAAGGATCCCCATTTATCTGCCCAGCTGAAAAGCAAGAAACAAAAAACCAGGTGCAGAAAAATGGATGTTTTTAAGGAGACTGATACCTTTTAACCTAACTGCCTGGTATGAACATCCTGGAAAATCTCAGACTAAAAAGCTGGGGTATCATTTTTGTGGACATTCTTTCTTGGTGGGACATTCTTTCACATCTTCGATTTATAAAAATCCTTCATGTCTCAATATATAATTCAGAATGAAGCATTTTTCTCCTTGAAAAAGAAAAATCACTTTCTAGTAAAAAGCAATTGTTTCTGCACAGAAAATTTAGAAAGCAGACAGAATTACTACATACAAAATGTAAATTTAAGGAGGAGACAAGTTCTAGGGTACACTGGAGTGAAGAGACATTAGGAGCAGAAAAATGAGCTCTTGAGAAATGGTGTCAAAGCATAGTAGCTGGAGTTTTCACGATAAGCTGACAAAGAAAAACCATGAGTAAGATCTAGTTAAAGATAGCAGTGATCCCTCGCAATATTAAAGAAGTGACAATTTCTTCACAAATACGGTGGGTTTATGTTTTTCTTCGGGTGAATACAGGTCTATGACATAGACACTCTGCTCTTATGTGCTGGAAATAATTTTAAGTATTTCAGAGCACGGAAACACTCTTTTGGGAGAGATCCAAACACTGATTTGACAAGGTCTATAAACCAAATAGGTTTGGACTTGATCTTCTTCCTTATAGTACTTTGGCTTTATGTTCTCCCCACAACGTTTTCTTTATTTCTCCACTTGTAAGTGCCAATGTTACCAGGTCTAGAATTTCTTTAATGGATCTGAAAAGAATTGATCATTCCCTCAAAGGCAGAGTTCCAGTTCCTGGGGTCATGTGACTGCATGAGAATGTGGTTTTCTTGGCAAAAAGGTTACTTCTGCCTCTTGCAGTTGCAGATGAAAGTTTGAATCCTGAATGTTCGAGCATCCAAATGTCAGCAGAGAACCAAAACGCACTGCGAGTTAAAAGGGAAAAAAAATAATTCCCAGGCTTAGTGCATTTTTTCTTTTCTGTCTGGCATAGTGTTTTTTAATCCCCTGGAGCTGTCAGTACTGTGTTAGCACAGCAGAAACGGGTTACAACTGCTGCAGGACTTCAGTCTGAGCAAGAAAGGCATTAAGTGCAAAGCAAAACAGGGTAAAAGGGCAAGGATCAGCCTGATTACATCCTGTGCCCAAAGTCAGACCCGCAGTCAATATTCAGACAGCTCTCTTCAGCACTCAATTCCCAAATACAGGACTGTCACTTTTCAAATGAGACATACAATAGGAAAACCAGCATTTTGATTATCACACATCTAATAGTCTCAGATGGACAGAAGTAACCTGAGCTATCATGTATCATAAAGACCAAAGGCAGAAAGAGGTGGTTCCGCTGCATGCACTGGCAGAGCAGCAAACACAGAAACAGGTAAGCCAGAACAAAAGGTAGCCAAAGATGAAAGATCATCTGCACAGGGCAAAGAAGTCAGTCAATAATTTACACTACAAGAAAAGCTTATACTCTTATACTTTCACAGGGCAGAACATCCTACCACAGAGCTAGAAGGCCTCTGCAGAGGTTATCTAGATCATCATCTGTCCCAAGGCAGGATTAATATAGTTATGTCACCCTTAACACATATTTGCCTAAGCTTCTCTTAAGCTCCATGATTCCCTCAGCAATCTACTGAATTGCTTCACTGTCCTCTCTGTTTGGAGGTTTTGCCAACTTACAAAACGATAATATTCTCTATAATTAAGGCTGAATATAATATTTCTTGCCCTATTCACCATGGAAATGAAAAATGTGTTATTCCCTCCCACTCTGTAGCAGCCTTTTCAGATTTGAAGGCTGGTTAGTTTCTAGAAGTAAAGGATTTATTTTCCTTTAAGTCAAATCATTTAAAACAAAAACTAAAAAAGGAAAAATCAACACACACAAAAGTTGTAAACATTGTTATGGTAGCTGTATAAGGTGCAATTTATGAGCAGTAACTCAAAATAGTTTGAGCACAATTTATGGCAAGGATTGCAGGGGGATGCAGGCACATACAGATAAGCAGCTGGACACAGAAAATGTATCTGATGATCCTTACCCGTTGAGTCCCAATTTCTAGGAAATGCCTAGAGAGAGTACAGGCTCTGACTTAAATGGAAACTATTCTATCGAAAACCAAAGCCATGCATCTCCACTGAGAAAGGACCATGCCCAGGGCAACACACAAACATGTTTTATTAAAACTAAGATAATTTTAAGCTAGATTTGTGCCTAAGTGCTTGCTGAATCATGGCTTGGTGTTGTACACAAGGAAGTTTATAATACACATTCATATTCAATCAGACAACCTAGACATTAGAGGAATTACATCTTGCTCTTAGGATTGCACTCGAACTGATTCTGTCAATCCCCAAAGAGAATTTCACTGTTTATTACTACAGCTGGGATTAACTATGTACTCTAGTAAAGACACTAGAAATCCTAGCAGGAGGGAACAATATAATCACATTTCTCATAGATATTTCAGAATGAAACACAAATCTCAGTGCCCATTTTCATGTATCTCACTAGCATTGGAGCACACCATGCAGGCAATGAAAAAGGTCTGTGTTTCATTAAGTGGAATCTAAGCAGAGAATGTTCTGCTCTCTTTACAGTCACTTCAGCATTTCATCCCAAATGAACTGGGTCAAGATACTGGAAGAGGTTTCTGTTCTGAGCTTTGCCTTTGGTCTCATCCCCACTCAGGAGATGCGAGATGTGCCATTCCTCAGTGCAGCTTCCCTGAGCATTGCAGTGGATGTGTTCCAAGAAATGCAACAGAAACAACAAGGTAAACATAGTCCTGGCCCAAAGAGCCACAGCTCTCTCAGTCCTGTCTCTGAGCTGTCCCAGCAGGAAACTAAGTTTTATACCATATAAATACGCTTCGAGTTTTTAGAAACAGTATCTTTGGTTTTCCATTGTGATATTATGCTTTATATAATGCATATGCAAGGCATAAAATTCAGGCTAACGTATATCAAGATATTTAAAATTCCATGCCAAGAAAAACAACTCCAGTACTTTTGGTCTTGAATCCTGCATTTCTTGTTCATTTAGCTTCAAACCCATGTCTTCTGAAGCAAAAGTACTTTAGTGCACCAACAGTTTATTGCTGTTTAGCATCCAACCACTACAACTACTAGCAACCAACTACTTTGCTCTATAAATGTAACTAACAGATGAGCCCAGTTTGAGCTCTCCCTGAATTGTAGCTGGACTGCACACCAGGCGATTCTCCCCTCAAGCAGGGACACTTCTCAAGGTTTGAGATTCCTTACCTGAGACTTAAGAGAACCTTCCTTGCCCAAACTGGAGACATAGAATCATAGAATCATAGAATAGTTAGGGTTGGAAAGGACCTCAAGATCATCTAGTTCCAACCCCCTTGCCATGGGCAGGGACACCTCACACTAAACCATCCCACCCAAGGCTTCGTTCAGCCTTGAACACTGCCAGGGATGGAGCATTCACAACCTCCCTGGGCAACCCATTCCAGTGCCTCACCACCCTAACAGGAAAGAATTTCCTCCTTATATCCAACCTAAGCTTCCCCTGTTTAAGTTTTAACCCATTACCCCTTGTCCTGTCACTACAGTCCCTGATGAAGAGTCCCTCCCCAGCATCCCTATAGGCCCCCTTCAGATACTGGAAGGCTGCTATGAGGTCTCCACGCAGCCTTCTCTTCTCCAGGCTGAACAGCCCCAACTTTCTCAGCCTGTCTTCACGCAGGAGGTGCTCCAGTCCCCTGATCATCCTCGTGGCCCTCCTCTGGACTTGTTCCAACAGTTCCATGTCCTTTTTATGTTGAGGGCACCAGAACTGCACACAATACATCCCTTACTGACAACAGATCCTTGGTAAGTGACTGACAGCACGCTGAATTAGTACTAACAGAGCATTACTAGTCCATGTAGCTATTCAATATGAATTGTTATATACTTTGCATAGATAATTCCATTAGACATAAACCACTGTCCAAGTCTGAGACTAAGGCTGGACCTAGCTGCACCTTGGCTCCATAAGGCATATAGAAAGCCAAGGGGTGCACTCTGAACCTCATGACTCACAGGAGGGAATTCCTTACCCTTTGTGTCTCCAGTCTCTGCATGAATCATTCTAACTTGATTCTAACTCAATTTTCCTTTGTATGGCTCTTCCATACAGTAATCAATAAGGTGAACCTTTCCATCAAATTTATTGAATCTTGGTAACCCCCCATTAAGCTTTGTTAAATTCCATCAAATTTACTGAATTCTGTCAAATTATTATTTTACCTTAATAAAACATATTGCTGCTTCTCTCTTTTGAGTGAGGTGCATTCCACTCCTCCATGACAGCTAGAACAGCTCACACTCCAGGACAGAATAATAGCAATTAAGCCTCTATCTTCATTCTAGTATTTTCTAGACATCTTTTTGGACCTAGGGCTTTGCCACAGGTACCAAAGATCCAAGGCTACCCTGGGGTTAATGCATCCCTCCAATTCAGCCTATTCTCCATCTGGATATCATTCCTGTGACAGATGAAATCTATCCCTTTCTTTTGTTGTTTGTCCTTAGACAACAACAAAAATTCACAAAGGGTCAAAATGTATCATCTCTGTTGCCAGCTAACAATTCCTTATCACCATTACTCATTTACACTGTTTATGTTTCCCTATTTCCATAGTAACAACATAAACAGCTAAAAAGGGCTTGCATGAAATAAATCAATGGAGTCTGCAGACCTGAAAGCTGCTCAATTAAACAACAGTTCGTATCACGGCGAAAGGGTGAGGGACAAAATCTGCAACACATTAATATTGGACAGTTTTTCATCATTCACATACTAGTAATTGGCAAACATAGCATCTAAAGAAAACTGGCTAGTATAAAATTTAATAGGAAATCCAATACAAGGACAGGGACTTGAATGAGATGGTTGTGATTGTTCATCATTGTTGTAACATATTAATTGAGTATTGATATTATATGCCAACTCCAAAAATTTAGCCTTTACCCCAATGACTCTGCAGTCTGCCCTAGCCCTCAATTCTTCCTTATACTAGTGTTTATCAACGCACTTTTCTTCATATGAACAGTCTCGCCACATGAGATGCAAGACTCACACAATCAAAACTTCACATGATAGACAACACATTCAGAAAAAAAACTATTAATGGTGATCTGCAAAACACTTTAGGGAGAGCTCTAGCTTTTAGCGCTGTTCTGCTCTGTAACGAACAAGGCAAGTTCTGTTCAGTTTGCTTTAGAGTTTTTAACCTGCTCTCCCTGTTTTTCCCTCTTCCCAAAACAGCAAGCTTTACTACAATTCTCAAAGCATACTTACTTTCGGTCTTTGTACTTTAATTAAGTGCATCAGAATACTGACTGCCTAACACAGACACCCCAAAACAGAACTTTTAAGATCCACAGTTTAGTCTAAACACAGGTGTTCCGTGCCATTTGGGATGTCCTGGTATCTTTCACATTGCCTTCCCTGCTAGTCCAGAAGGTTGTTCGGAGACTGTGTTATGTACACTGTAGCAGCCCAGGAGGATCATCTGAGATACCACAAAGCATTACGGTGGGCATGAACCAGGCATCTATGTTTATGCAATGCAGTAAGTCCCCAAGTACATCCACACTGTCATCTAACCAAGTGGTGTAAGCATCACAGTCTCAGATGAGGAAAGCTAAATCAAGTCTCACGTTGCTGGATTTGGGTCCTTCTAACAACCTTTACTGCTATTATTGTGACAGGAAAGCCTAAAGTGCCTTTTCAGCTTTATCTCCCATCAGCTCCGCTATTCACGTTTATTTGTACTGCCAGTATACGCAAGAGCCCTTTTCATAGACTGGGATGCTGCTGTGCCCTATCAACAACACACAACAATGAGTAACATGTTACAGATCAAGTGTATGACATGAAGTGAACAATGGAGATGGGTGAGTGGGGTGTAACACAAGGAAACAGCACTGCCATAGTGGAATGCAGAGCTTTCAACAGGCCAGAGCCATAGTTAACTGGGTTAGCATGACTGCTTCTGACACTGTGTCTGTCAGCAACAGTGGCAAACTTTTCACAACAGTACATAAGCCCAAAGATATCGAGTGACAGAGGGACCTGGATTTCTAATGTGAAATGTGTCCCTCAATCTGCCTGTTTCCTACTTTTCACAGTGTAAGCCTGGGTATGAACAAATTTGCAGAATGAAGGCTGGAAGGATACATGACTGCTCTCTATGAAAATGCTGGATCAGGAAAAAGCAAGGATATAAAAACTTCTACTAATGCTAAAGGGAAACCTTGACACAAGAAAAAGTAGGTATCAACTCACCATAAGTAAGTTTAAGTTTGAAATAAGGAGGATTAGAAACCCTCAGAAGAGGAAGGATCGGGAGCAACCTTCTGATAGGAACGGGGATAGGCTGACAAGTAATTAGCTTTGAGACAGTACAGGATGCATTTACGAAGGACATTTAATGCTGTGGCTGGCCATAATAGCAGAGGACTGACCTTCACAACCCAGGTCATTCCTCCTACTCCAGTAACTGCCTATATCCCCAGAACACAGAAAAAGCCAACCCCCTGTTTATACTGCCTATACGCTTGTTTTGTGCTTAATCCATTGCTACAGGAGCCAGTGGCATACTGAACAAGTGGTATGGAAAAAATACTAGTCCAAGAAAATACATTAAGCAAAAATAGAATAAGTCAGGATATCAAACACCCTAATGTGTAATACTTGAAATTCAACTCTTAAAATCTTCCATCCCTAACTCCAAAGCAGAAAAATGCAAAAGTGATGGAGGAATCGAATCTTCTGGTTTATGTTTGGCCTTAAACAGGTCATAAAAATTATTGACTTTGGCTCTTTATGACTTTCATACATTAAAAATAATTACAACCATGCCCCAACTGAAAAGGCATCTCAGAATTCAGCATATGAATTTAGGGGTTTGAAGAAAAGCAATCACTCAGAAGCACACAGAGCTCATCCCAAAGAGGAGAGGCCAGCCTGCACAGCCCCATGAATGCCAATGCATCATACAAGACAGGCTTGTGTAGTCCTATGGCCAGGCCTAAAATCCTTTAATACTACCATTACTTCCACAGGTAGTCCTGGAAACCACAAGAGAGTTGCCTTAATTCTGAAGAAAAAGGGAAGAAAGGTGTGATTGCTTTTCAGCCAGCTGGGAGTGAAAGTGGTCCCAGAGACATCACACATAGTGTAAAGAAAAGCTGAATTCCTTTCAAGAAGTGCTTTTACAGCATGCTGTAAGAGCTCCAGTCATTCCTGCTCCATAGAGTTCCCAAATATACTGAAGGGGGAATGGCACTGAGCCACGCATTGCAACAAAACTTCAGAAATTACCTCCAGTTCTGGGTGCCTCCCATTTAAAGAGCCTCAGGTGATATTCCTACAGCTGATATTCAAAAGGGCTGCAAATCCACTGCTTATTTTCTTACCTGGCCAGGCAGTGTGATTCCCAACTTTGTTGCTCCTCTCACATGGCACTACACAAACAGTGGGAGTCTTAGATCTGCTCTGGGAAAGCAAAGCAAAACTGAAGTTCCCTTTCTACATCCCTGCACAGAAGAAGCTGCCCTGCTTTACACTTACTCAACTCAGCTAGCCCTCCTTAACACTGCAACAAGCAAAGACAAAATTTATCCTAATGGAAGATTTCACAGAAACCAAAGAATTTAGCATCAGTCTTCAGCACAAGAAGCTTCATATTTTATTTTTTTCCCCTGTTTTCAAGTTCTGTGAAGCCCAGCTGAAAGTCAGCTTCTGAATTCTTGTAAAGGCACCCAAATGACACTTCAAAGCTAAACCAGACACACGCTTTGGTTCAGTCAGCATGCTCATTAAAATGATGTAATTCAGCACCTCTATAAACCTTAAAGTATTTCTAGGTTAAAAAAAAGAAATCATTACTGTTGAAGTCCCTCTTCAAAATCATGTAATCCACCCTGGAGTTCTGCCACATGAATGTCTTATTTCTTCTTAGTATTTCATTCCAGCGGCCTACCTGCAGGTTCAGAAGTTCTTCCATCAGCACCCAGTTTTGAAAACTGTTGTAATTACTTTCAACTGAGATCATATACAGTAATCTGCTGTAACCTCTTTGTTACAGTGTCCCACTGCGAACATACCAGCTGCATGAGGTATTGTAGCTCTCCTTCCCAGTTCAGGCACTCACAATTGTATCAGCTTTTGAAAGAGAAGTTGGGCTGGGTTTTGGCAGTGAAGCTGGAGAGAAACTGACTTTCAAGGACTCCCAGTGTGAAAACATTTGCAACTTTTTGCCCTAAAAGTCTAATCAGGGATGTGGTCATTTAAGGTCATCAAAAGATGTAGTTACAAAACCTCTCTGTTTACTTCTAGGGTTCTTGCATTCTTTTCTAATAGTTATTTGGATGGTTCAGTATCTGGACCGTAAAGTAGACAAGATACAATCTATCTGGCAAGAATACCCACGGATAAAAGCACATTCATATGATTGTGTGAACCTTATCAAACAGTGTTACCAGATCAAAGGCGTACATTTGCTCATTCACAAAACTATCTACATCTCATTTTATCATGCAACAAAGACGCCAGTATTACTAACCGGTAGAAACTTGTCAAGCAAGGTTAAAGCGGGACCCCCACAACACTACAACACGTAGACCATGGTGAATAAAGAGAGGAACTTTCTGTCCTCATTTTTAGTTTCTGCCTGCAGGTGCTTCAAGGCTGAAGCCTCTAGGAAGCCCAGCAGCAGTATCCATCTCCCTAGGGCATGGCACCTGCCACAGTGTCTCTGTGGGCCACTTTCAGACACTAGGGTCTTGGCACCTTGTTCTCCCCACTTCTGGCCAGATGGAAGTCCCAGTGACGGGCCCACTCAGGCTCCAATTACATAGATTGGAACTCCTTCTCTTAGCTCTTTAATCCACCTCAACAGCCTCTGGTTACTTGCACTGACTCATTCTTTTGTTCTTTGAAAAATGATTGCCTACAAACTCCTGTAACCAGGTCACAACTTCCCATCTGGCAGCAAAGCAAAGCAGCTTTCTGGTACAGGTATAGGTAGTGCTGTACTCTGTCTGCCTGGAGTTAGAAGCAACCCAGCCCATCTAGTGACTTCACTCAAAATAAGTCTGCCCAGTTAGTCTCTCTTGTCCTATTTGTACTATAAACTCTGGGCTGGCTAAAGCTGTGTGCCATCCAAATGGCATGTCCCTTCAGGAGATAAAACAGGTTTTCCAGTTTAAGGTTGAACAACAATTTAGAGAAGAACATAAAAATTCCTTCCCTTGCAACATAAGAAACAAACCACACTTGTTAGTGTGCAAGGAAAGCTTCACAGGGTTCACGACTTCTTTTTCGGCCATGGACACACAGCTAAGGTCTCTGGCAAAATACAGCTTGAACACCATGATGCAGTTTTACGAAGATTATTATGTTGTTGTTTGGCAAAGCTTTTAACTGACTGTTAAATTATTTTTAATGAGTAGGAAGTAACAGGGAGTTTGCTACTGAATTTTATTTTGAAAGACATTTTTCTTAACACATTGGTATGTTTAATTGGCACGGAGCACTCAGTGCACACAACAATGCACACCTTTCCCACTAGCAACTGCAGTTATCCGAGTGCATATACATATACACTTCCGGAAAAAAAGGGCACGAGCAGAACAGTAAGTACACAGTCATAAGACACAGGGCCCAGCTCTGAGACGAGGCAGTAAGAGCCATAGCCTAGGGAGGTCTGCCAAGAACAGGAAAGCCGTAAGTAATGGATCACAAATTGGTGCACGGGGGGAAAAAAGCTTTGGACTGATTTCTTTTTAACTCAGCTGTAATTGAAGAAAAGTCCATGTTGCCAGGCCAGGGGAGCAATGGGAGGAGTCTGACACTACTGCAAGGCAAGTCAGGAGCTCAAACACCCATGGACCTTGGAACTACTTGTAAAGTCCTTCAGTGCTACGAACTACATTTACTATAGCGGAAAGCACAGTCTTTGAACCTATTCACACTTTGTCTACCCTTACTGCAATCAGTGGCAGGCCTGACTTGTTATCCTAGGTGCCTGTAGGTTGAAATGGCACCTCTGCTAGCACAGGTGTCTTCCTTCAACCCCCACCCCACCTGTACATTTTCAACTAAACTCCGAATTGTTCACACCAAGAAACAGCAAATACACAAACCCAAACTTCCCCTTGAAGGAAATGACTTTTTTATAAGAAGGCCCAAGAGTCTGAAGCAGAAGGAATCAACGCCGTGAAGGATAAGTCCTTTCAGAAAGCAGGCAGGAGCAGACAGATCTGGAAGGCTCCTGTCCCTTCTCCAGCAGACTTTGCCCTCTCCTTGCAGGAAAGCAGCTGCTCGCCCATAAACTTGCTGCATTTCACTATTTTAACATTTTGCATGCCTTTGTTTCTCAGCTCCACCACTACAGCCAGGGATCAACAGCGATTTTCTGGTACTCCGGGCAGAGTGCAGTCAGGAGGATCTACCATGGTCCAGCTGGGATTTCCCACCCTTTTTGGTGTTCCCCCTTCCTGACCAGTGACATGAGACACCTGTGATCCTCTGCAGCTCAGAATCCTGTCCCTGACAGCACATCTTCCCTCCATGTTCAGCATCAGCCCCGGTGCCAGTTTAGCTGCATGCACAGACCAATGCAAAACTTACAGTCTACATCAGTAAGTGCAGTGTACCGTGATTCCTTTAACCAATAGAAGACCACAATATCTGTGCCCCCTTTAAGCTCAAAACTGAAATATTCCTCCATGAACGCTTCACAGCTCGTTATCAAGACCAGGGTTTGTTCTGTGGGAAAGACTGTTTTTCACTTTGTCTCAGACACTAAAATCCTGAAAGATTTGACTCTGAAGAAGTTTCCCTCTGAGAACCGCGGCCTTTGGATATGGCAGAACATAGACTTTTCCAGTTCCCTCCATATGTACAAGGTATTTGCCCCGCTGGACATCAAAGAAAGCCACCAGGATGATAGGAATCTTTACTTTGGCAGAAAATGGCACACAGCGTATAAACAACACACAGACCAAGATGGGAGCTAGCCTGCTGGGGTTGTGTGTGCTATCCATGACTCCCGTATGTGGTTGTCTGCTATCTTGATTTATTTTTAGTTACCTCTGCCTCATTTGAGTGGATTTATTTAGAAAATTCTATAAAACAATAAATAACTAAATACTAAGGGACCTGAAGAAACCTACATACAAAATGCCCCATTTACACCACATAATCAGATTCCTGCTGTCTACTATACATGATTTGTTGTTAAACCATAGAGATTCTGCAGACTTCTGCTCTGATATTTAATTTGTCCAGCAGTGCCTGTTTTGCTGACTTCTGGGGCTCCCTGCAAGGCCTGTTTTTCCAGACTCAGAGGGGTGGACTGAGCTGGCTTGAATGAGGAGTGTCACGTTTACTGTGGGCTGGGAAAAGATGAGGGCTTTGCTTATTGCTGACATGTGTCAACTTTAAACCTGTAATAAGGGCATTTTTAGAAACCGAATTGTCTGTGTGCTTTTGTCTGGAGCTGACCGTGTTGTGTCGCCTGGATGGAGGAGGCACAAGAGGATTGTGAGGTCACATAAAACTGGATTATGACAGTGAATCAACAGGGCATTAGGAATAAGCTAATTAGAAAGGAAGGATCTGCATGTACACACACATCTTGCTAATCACGATTATGGGAAAGAAAGGACTGAGAAAATACACTGGCAGTTAAACAGTATTTTAACAAGATACTAAAGAGACAGAAAGACCTTTCCCTTAGAGACAAGCAAGTACAAAAGTGGCAGATACGGTTGAAAAGAGCAGCCCTGTCCCGCTGTGCTGCAGATGTCCTTCACATGCACACCATGCTCATCTGAAGTTCAGGAGACATGACAGACCTCAAGTCACCTCAGATCCCAAGAACAGTCACCATCCTGGCAAGAGCCCTCAGAAATCCACGTGATTTCAGATGCAATTCCCACAAAAGGACACTGCCCCATTCAGCAGACATGACTTCACGTTCATAAGGGATAATTCTGGGGAGAGCCAGGGATCCATCACAAGCTCCAGAGAGCCACTGGCACTGTAAATTCCTGAGTGGACCATGCTGACATATTAAAGATAGACATAAAAAGGATTGTATCTCTGCACAAACATCCCAGCCAGGAGCTCCACCCGGATTTCTCTGAGAGTCTTCTGACGTCCATGGTTTATACACTGGCTCTGGCTGTTTCCACAAGGCTACCAAGTTCTCCCCTCAGGCAAGACAACGCCTTTGAAGTGGTGTACAATAAACAGTAAAATTGTCCTTCCTTTTCATTTTTTAACAAGGAAGGACAACAGATCCTTAAAGCACTGTATTAGACTAAAAACCAAAAAATGTTGCCTGCTACAAAAGGAGATTTCTTAGTGTTCAGAGCAGCTCCAACAGCATGTTCCTGCACACAATAAAACCTGATGCACAACTGAAAAACAACAGCGCTAACATGCAATATAATTAAGGAACAGTAAAATTTAGCACTAGTGAAAGCAATGAAAACTTCAAATTGTCATCTAAGATTAAGTAGCTGAAGTCACTTCCCTAAGCTAGAATCAAAGCATACAGTTGCAGGGCTTGTATTGCAATAACAAGGATTGTCTCAAGAGAAGACACAGACTCCCAGTGTTGCACCATTCACAACCCACTGGTGTGGTTCGTATGGTTTACAGCGTCGGCTGAGACCCAGGAGTACATACTCACTCCAGGGGCCTCTGCACAACAACGACTATTAACTCATTGTCAGTGGGAAATGGCTTACTTACTAATACATTGAGTTGGCTGTTCTTCCTGCAGGAGAACGCTGTTCCATAAACACAGGAATGTATTTCCAAACCTCAACATCCAATGCTTGCTTCCCTCCCTATTCCAGGTTTTTAAAATAAAAAAGGGATTTTTATAATCCCTTCTTGTGAGACAGACTTCTGTGAAGAAACAGTTAACTCAACAGTTTGTGGTCTTAGTGCTAATTAATAAAAATATCAAATTAATGTTTCCCAAACTACTACTCATAGTGAAAGAGGAAAATAAAAACATTCCCATTCTATGGCAATGACGGGGTAGAGGTGCCTTCATTTTAACAGCAGACGTTTACTCCTCGCCCACCTCCCCATGAAGTTATTTACTTATGTTTTTTACAGATTAAGATCCTTGATCCCGCAAGCACTTGTGCACCTAACAGCACACTTTATCTCAGCAGGACTCATGCACAGATACAAGTCTGAAGAATTCAGGGCCATAGCTGTATTTCTGAATACCACTGGAGTATAAAGACTGCAAAGACAAAAAGACACAGTGTCAACAAAACCTGAAGGTAGAGCAGCTCCATGGCTGATGACTGAACTGGGTATCTCTAAAGGACTATAAATGATGCAACTGTGACATTTCCATTACTTTATGGCTGCACTTGTAACTGGAAGGACACAGTGGCAAAACCACATTTAACGTAAGCCATGTTCCTCAGCACCCATTTAAAAAAACAAAACAAAGCCAAATAAACAATTTGAGACAGAATAATAATGTGAGCTGACTTTGCAGTATTTGACTTGCTTTCAAAACCATCTTGTGTTTTTAGAAAAGACTGCGGGTTTTGTACTCTCTGTGGTATTTCTAGCGGACACAGCTCTTCCTGTGGTATTAGACCTGGCACTGCCACAAGAACTTTGCCCCTGATTGTCTCAATGAAAACACCACAAAAAGGAACAGTTTCCACAACTGGCTGAAAACATCTAAAATATACATAAGGACAGGGATACATTTATATATATAATCAGGAAGACAAAAAAGAAGAGAAAAATCTGGAAAACAGATGAAAGTGCAATGAGTAATTTTACCAAAAAGAAGAAAAAAACCAACAAGGATTTGGCGAAGGAGTTGTGTTTGTTTGTTTGTTTGTTGAGAGATTCTAGTCAGGCTCAAAAGCTTTGCTCATTTTCAGCTGGTGGATTTGAGCCAGAGCCTTGCCTTGGCGCTGACTCAATTCTGCTCTATAGCTTTGATTCACTGAAATCTCAGTCTTAGCTGGGGGAAGGCAGATATGTTGGTGCTGCTTCTGCAAGGGGCAGGCAGGAGGCACTGGCTCATACATCTCCATCCCTCTCCCTCAAGCAGTGGTGTGGGGTCCCTTGTTCCTAGAACCCTCTCAACTATATGTCTTTCCAGACAGAGTTACCGGATCATCTAGCCTCACCATGTCTTTTTTGATGCTTGAAAGTGGAGTCGAAGGGAATGAATCTGATTATATATAGATTATTACATGGGCTTCAGACAGGTTCGATAATGTCACAATCCTCTGGGTGCTGGTGAGGATCCTCTGTGACCTTGAGACAGATGAGATGCCTTCCATACACTGGCAAGGAGGAGGGTACTCACATGTGTTTCCAGACCAGACACTGGGGGGTTTTGTCAAATAAAAAACACTGCCTGGCAGCACCAGGTCTCTGGTACAGCCCTGGTGAAATGCCCCAACCCTCCCCAAGAGGGGCCAGCTCCATGGATGAGTGGGTCTTTTCTTCTTCATGTACGTTCACATAATTTGGCCTCCCCACTGAGGCTCCCCAGCACAAAACTACCAGGACAGTGGTGGGTAACCTGCCTTCTAGGAACTGCTCTGAGTCCATTTGCTCATTATGCATTACTCTAATGAGGCAGGAGATGACAATGACTTTGCAGCAGAGTCGGATCTAAACTGATGATCTAAAGTCTGCAGCTTGCATTCAGCTGTTTAGGTATCCAAGTCACACAATCCCCTCTGTGAGCTCAAAAAAATACATTATAGAGAAAGCAAACTGTAAAAGGAAGCAGGGCAGCCTTAGACAGACACATACCCTCTGGGGCACATGGCAGGGAGACAAAGAGACACACAGCTAATTGCAAATTGCTGCCATTGCCATATTAGTCATGCAACATAAATGCTGTCAAGTAACAGGCTTTATGGGAACAGCCTCTGATTTCTCCAACAATGCCAGAAAGTGGTACCGTGGCTAAAGGCTGTAAACTAAGCATTGTCAGTTGATAGAAATGTGCCAGGATCTGTCAGCTGCACCTAGCAAGGGAAATGGGCTGTATTTAAGACCAGGCTAGTTCTGCACGTATAGCTGACTGCTGCTTGGGGTGCACGGCGAGAGGAGGTAAAGAGATACGGCTCAGTGGTCAAAGCATATATGGACAGTCTCATAGTTGGACAGCCTCAGAGTCGGTCTAATTCTGCTTGCAGGAGTCCTGGAGAGCAATTCCTCCAGGTCAGATTAACCAAAACATAACACTTCTTGGTCATGCCATCAAGAGAATTAATTTAGAGATATTTCCAGTTTGTGTCTGACTGTATAAAAGGTTGAGCTAGCTCCATTTTGCTGTGCTCTGCAGTAATCAGTGTCATGACTTCAAAATGCAATTTATAGCTTCTCATTCAAGAAGTCTTGAAGAAGATGGGAGTCAGATATTCTGCTTTCTGAATTTACCCTCATCCAGAATGAAATCTACTCTTAACACAGCGGTGTGTGGTAATGGCAAAGACCCTTTCACCCCGAGCAGGGGATTTCATCAGAGTACTATTATCCCTGAACCTAAAGTAAACCCGATTTTGTGTCGCTGTGGGGTTCCTGGTGCGGGACCTTTCCCAGACCCCCCACCAGGCTCTCTTCTCTAGTTTTAAGCCAGCAGGACACAGCCATCCTGCTCCAGCAGATGAAAAAGTTCCAGAAGTGTCTGTGTAAAACACCGGCCAGCAAAAATAGATTCTAACAAGCAAAAAATTCAACATTGGGATTACAGAGTTGCAAAACGGTGAGAGACGATCGCTCCAGAGGGGTAGCTAAGCAACAACTGCTTTGTTTTGTTTTGAAATCTATATGAGGAATAAAAATACCACCAAGCACAGAGACAGCCCAGAAAAAATATTCTCTCCTCTGAAGAAGAGCTGGGACAGTGTCAACTACTCTGGTTGCATGCAGTGCATGAGAGAGTCTCATCTTTGATCTTTGTTTTAAACCTGCCATCTCAAAGCTTCTTTTGACAGCCTTGCAACTGACTGTTCAATGGCTCAGGTCATGGAGGGATGGCTTTACTGAGGTTTTTATTGATGGGTTTATTTGAACACAATGTATATAAGGTAGGCATGCTACTCTTGAGTAACCTGATAGTAAGCTTGCTAACCAGAAATAAAGCCTCCCTTAGAAGTGGTACGAGCTTATATGTACTGAGTGGCTTAAGCAAAGGCAGAGGGTTAATTAACCTAATGAGCACTACATTAAAACCCTATTAAACCAGAGAGTTCCAAATACCTGTCAAATGGAACGCTGCCCTTTCCAAAGCCAAACATACTCCTAAATTCATGAAAAGCCAAAATAAATCAGTCCCCAGGTAAATTCTACTGGATGAACTCTAGGCTCAAGCTGAGATAGGATAAGATGCTTACAATGCCATACAAAGCAATAAATTGAAATGGCTGTATAACTGTTAAGACTGTACAGAAAACATTTACCATTTCAAAGGACAGATGCTTCCCAACCATTAGCAAGTCCAAGACAAGGTACTGGGCATCATCAGAGCAACATTCCTTGTTCCCTGAGCCTTGACCTCTTCAAATGCTGATTGGAATGACAAGGGACATGGAGCAAGTTCACAGCTCTAAGCAGAAACATACTAAATCCTCACAAATCCAAGTAGGATTCATTTCTACTATTAAATCTAAATAGCAACAACTCTAAAGGAAAATGAATCCCAAGGGATGAAGATCCTTTGTAGTCAGGAAGAAATGACCAAGCAGTCTGCAAAGGCGGCTGCTGCTGTGCTATCCCCTTGGGACTCCTCTGCTACATACCTACAGGGCAAGATGGAAAAGCCAGGATCTGCAGCAGTGAGTGAGCTACTGCCTCGAATGGCCACTTGCTCAGGCAGCAGCCACAGCACATCTGCTGCCGCACAGCAGCAAGTTCTCTTACAGAGGAGAACAATATTCAGCAAAAGCAGGTTTGGCCTACTGAACTGAAATTCCTAGATCTTGGGTGATAGACCACCACAGCTGATTTCAAGGTAGCTTCATAATTAAATCTTTACTAGCCTGAAATTCTGCTACTGAACAAATCTACTGGGACAATCTTTAAGAACCTGTCCCAACATTTATAAATAGCATTCTCCCTTTATCATATGAGAAGAAAAATACTGTGAGAGATTCTTTTAACATTTATAAAAACATTTTATCCAAATCATGGAACGATGTTCCAACAGACTGGCACAGAAAACTCCCTTTCATACCAGTGCAGTATGCAAAGTCATCCTGTCCTACTGAAGCAACAGCAGAATGTCAGAGGTGCGACTGCTCCACAGCAGGCACAGAGGAAGTGCAGGCATTGCGCAGAGCTGCCCAGTTCCTGGTAAACTCCTGCGGTGTTCATAGCGTGGCTCCTCGCACAGCAGAAGAGGTGGAGGTAGAGAACTCTCCAGTGAATAAGCTCTAGCAGCTGGGAGGGAAATGTCTCCAGGGGAAAAATTCTTAACAACCAGCTTCTGAACAGAACTCCTGGGGGGGTTACACACTTCTTTTTACACTCAAACCCCTGATATGGCATGTGCTTTGCTTAAAGTAGCATAGAAACTTGTCCTGTTTCTAAGGCTCAGGTCTGTATCACACTGAGGTCAGAGAATGACCCCTCTGATTTTGAAGGGCTTTGAACTGGATCCTGGGTAATTTATATCACACCTGTTTCTAGGTACTTTGGCCTGTCTTTCAGGAAGCAGAATCTATGTTTGAGCACCTTAAGAGGTCTTGCCATAATTATTCTTTTCTCGTGAGGACAAACCTTCTGCCTCCACAGCACAGCAGACCGCCAAGTTGCTGCTGTTGCTCATGTCTGTTAGACTGAAGGTAGCGGAAGGAGACACAGTAAAATGAAATTACAATTTCGTTGTGATGAGTCCAAACAAGCAGCCATTGGGGCTATGCCCTTCTCATTCCAACAGATGGAGACAGAGACCTTTGGGTAAGGATCACACCTCAATCTCAAAATTTACAAATTCGGATAGTACCCTAGTTTATCCATGCACATCCCCAAAAGCTTTGGACTCACATGTAACTTTCCACCACAGGAACAACAATAATAAGGGAAACGAATCCATTCACAGGATTAGGTATAGAAATAAAATGGAGGTATAAACTAAATAAACTCAAAACCCAACCAAACAAAAAAAAAAAAAAACCCACACCACAAAAAAGCCCATTGGATTACGTCCTAGTGCTAGATTATATTATATTAGATTGTCTCCAGTCATAGTCCAAAAGCAGCGTTGGCATCAGAAGCAATAGGTTTTCTTAAACTGTATTTAACGAACTCAAGTGAAAACTCTCTTGAGTTCTAGGAAAAAGTCTGATAGTTGGAGAAAAAAAATCCACAGGTCAACCATTTTCACTGTTTATCATACTTCAAAGGTTTGGATGCTCTTTGTGCTTTGTAACTGCTGACCGAGCACCTGAAGCCCGTGAGGGCTCGGAGGTGCTCTGTACTTCAGAAGAGCATGTCACATGCCCAGAATATGCGGGGTTTCCAAAAATATTCCAGTATTCAGTAATGTTGCAGCAGGTCCTGTTGACATTGCCTTCTTCTGGACTCCAAGGAGCCTGCCTTTCTCAGCAATGTAGAATTCAGAAGAAACCGTCCAGGGCATGTAAGGTTACTGAACTCAAGATACCTTTCAAAATATATTTATCTGATGTATTTGTTTAATCTAGTGCCTTCTCCTTTTTCTGGAAATATACAGCAAAGGAACTGTCATTTGCACCATGACACCTCCCCATCCCACCTCCATCATACAGTCACAGCTGTCCTTTTCCAAGCAGTTGCAATTCACTGTTACTGCAATATGTGTATTTTTTTTTCCAATATACTCTTTCTGCTCCTAGCTCATGACATTCACTGTAGCAGTTGGCACTCTTTCATCCCTCCAAGCTCAAATGTTTCACCTTCAGGAAATGTCCCAGCTCCTCTGGCCAACAGGATGAGAAACCTGAGTTGGTTTGTGTACTTGGTTTTACTGAAACAACTGTCAATACTGGCAAGTTTCTAGGCTGGCCATTTGAATCACAAATCTAGTGCTATACATACTATATACTTCTGACCTATACAACAAATCATACCACAAGCAAACAACAGAGACAGTTCCCCTTTGATACATGTACTACTTTACTTTCCGAACAGGTGCTGGACTGCATCTGAAAATGACAGTGTTAATTAAAACAAATAACTTGTTTTGACTATTTAAGACCAGAGGACCCTGCTTAAGAACTGTTTGCCTTTAAGATAAAAGCAAACCTTACAGGTGTCTACCTTACCACTTTTACAAATAACTTGTGAAACTAAACAATAAATTCAGTATCTATGCATGTCCTGCCTCTTTTCAACAGCTTTAAGCTCTGCACTTTCCTTACTCCTATAACAATTTGCTACTGGTTCACCATCTTGACTGTTCCAGCTTTTCTTTGTCCAGCTTCCTCACCTCCAGACTCCTCTACTCTCGCCCTAAAGTATGCTGCTGACATCTCTGAATTTCTCCTGGTTTTCAGTTACTATTGCTAACTCAAAAGGCTTCTTCCCCACTTAGAGTGCTCCGTATGTTTTTCACACCATTTACATCTTTGCGCCCCTTCAGCTTCTTCTGTACCAGTGTCCCCACTCTTACTGTCTCAGCTTTCCTTCTCTTGCACCCAGAGCAGCTTCTCACTTCTCTTCAGCCACCTTTGCCTCTGAGCCTCACTCACACAACAGTTTATGCAAGACCTCTTTCTGTCTTTTTACCCTTTACTCATTAGCTACCTCTATTTCTCCCTAAAGTATTTCTTCATAACTTGGCTTTGCCTTTCCTTACATTAACTCCTAACCTCTTCAACACAGTAATTCTATCTTGCTGAGCAAAATGTCATTATTTCTTCACAGAGAAGAAAAGGTTGGAACAAATAACCCAAATGTTATGAGTTTCTTGAAGATCAAATGCACTGAATACAACAGGGAGTTCAAGTTTTACATTAGAACCATGTTACTGGGGTAAGAAAGAATATACTTTAATAGCTTCAGTGTCAAAGTAGTTCCTTATTTTGAACTTCTAACACTAAAATATTTCATTTGGCAAATATCCAATTTGATAAGCCAAGGCAATGGAAAATGGTCTAAGCAAGACTCATCGCTGTCATGAAGAAAGATACTTTGCCTGGAAGCTCACTCCTTTGACTTTCTTCAGCAACTGTCTGGTTGTTAACCAGCCTGTGATTCCACTTGCAAGTCTGACTTACTTCCGAAGCCACAGATGAAAACTGAAGCTGCAGAGGTTACTAGAAGGCAAGATCCATGCTTCACTGGGGATAGCTGCAGCTGGTCTAAACCTGCATTTGCTCTACTGCAATTGATGGAACACTGGCAGCTCACCAAGGCTGAGGCTTTGCCATCAAAGATGTATATAGGCTTTTTTTTTTTTTTCCCCACTTCATTTCAGAAAAAGTGTTGATTTGAACAAATCACACAAAGCACAATTGTCCTCTTTTGAAACTAAGGTGAGCTGCTGAAGGGACAAATGCAACAGAAAAACAATCAAAACCAAGGCTAAAACTGCATGATTGCTCCCCTGATAAAAAAAGATTATGCCCAGCAACATAAAATGTGCAAGTTAATAACCATGATGCAGCATGCTGAAGAACTAGCTGCAGCGTATGAATAGGATGTGGCATCTTCAAAAATCCCTCTAGAAGAATAAATCATGTCCAGTTCCATGTATTCATTTATGCACAGAGACTACAGCAATATAAAGCTTTCATAAACCCTTTGAAAATACCCAGAAAGCGACACAGGCAGTATTTGAGTAAGGCTACAAAGTCTAGAAAGCAGTAAATAGTACCAAGCTGTCACAGACACACAGTAAAGACTTTGAAAATATGCTCACAGACAACTTCCTAAACAGACAACAACGATCAAAACCAGCACTTTGTATTTTACTCAAGTGAAGGACAAATAGGTATCAAATTGCACACATTAGGAACACAGATGTCCAAATTTGCCTTTTTTTTTTTTCCCTAATCATAAAATATACACTGTTTCTGCACAGGAGAGAATAGAAACAGCATCACACATGTCTGGAGGGAAAATGCTGTATGTTTGGGCCAGAAAAAGTGAAAGGATCATAAAATGGTTTGGGTTGGAAGGGACCTTAAAGATCAGATAGTTCCAACCCCCCTGCATTCCACATCCCTTCTGCACTCACTCAACAGACTGTCAGCCCCTGGCCTTGACAAACTCTAGAATGACAGCAAAACATAGACACAATCTGTCACCCCATGCTGAAACCCGCCCATGCAGACAGTAACGTGGACACTCTCAAACATCACGGACTCCAAACACACCAGAGGTAGGCAAGGGCTTTGCCTTGGGCTCAGACTGCCTGGTCCTGAGCCCTGCTGAACCTTCAGCTTCCAAACCTCGTTGCTGTCATACAAACACGCCACAAAGACACCAGGGTACAGAATACACCTTCATATCTTTGTGTAACACGTGTACCACGACAATGACTGAACAAGCACATCTGACTTCTGCAGTAAGAAAAGCAAGCTTAGAAATACAAAAAAAAAAAAGAGTAGTTGGGGAGCTGAGGAAGCCAGAGTTCAAGTTCTTGGTCTGCCACAGAGTTTTTGTATGGCCCCAGTTGAGTTGTTTATTCCCCGCACGCCTGAGCAATAGCTTCGTGGGTGGTACAGGGGAGAAATACGTTAAAGACTGGGAGGTACTTGGATTCAGGAATACCCAAGAGTTCTAGGACCGGCATATTTATACATACAGAAACCACTCGGAGACAATCACTCAGAAAGCACTAAGTTACAAAATAATAAATGCATTAATCTTGACAGAAAATGTTAAAGCATAAACAGAGGAAAGTATCAGGGGACACAAGAACTGTGATGATTTCCCCTAGCTAATTACATGGTCTTAGAACTCAAGAGCAAGTACTTGCTGATAAATGTAACTTCATTTTTTTGTGAGGGATTTCTGTTGTCCATAAAACTGATGAGCAGAAACACACCTGGAGTGCTGTGTCCTGTCTGACCTGTAACAACTGGAAGCAGCTGCAGAACTGCAGCATAAATCACAGTCACTTCTGCAGATGCAGCCAGCTTTCTGCAGACTGTCAAATGCTGCTGTAAAACTACAGAGCATGAGTTTAACTTGCTTCTTAATGGAAATACAAGCTGGATTGTATAACCTCTGCCCAGCAGTTAAAAAGAAATCATAATTAATAGGAGAGAATACAACTCTCATATGAGAGCTCACTAGCTTTTCTTGGGACATTTTAGCTGAAAAAGCAAGACATATATTTGACAAATACATGCCAAGGGGTTTAACTTTCCACAGCTTTTTTTTTTTTAATGACCAAAATGTTTCTTTGACAATTACTTTTTAAATGTGAGAGAGATTTTGAGTTTAAATACTGTAACTTGCCACAGCACAAACAAGGCATAAAGAGTTTGTTTTAAAAGTAAATTCTAACTGCAAAAGGGGAACGTTTGTTCTTTGAAGGGCATTTCCTTTCACTCCTATTAGGCTGATAGGGCAGTTTTAAAAGAAAAATCACAACTGAGAAAAGTAGTGTGTGAATAACTCTTGCACCTTGCAAGAGGTTCAAGGTTTTTCTGTTAAATGTATACAGTGGTGCTAAAGAAGAGGCTATTTTCCTGGTATCTTCATCTTTTGCTTTTAAGCCAAAGGAACATGATGTTAAATTCTGCATAAATATAGCACAAACCAGAGTCCTTTGTGCGTGTTCTTGAACTGTTTCAAGAAGCCCTAGAGATATCACACATTATCCCATGATTCAAACCTTTAACCTTGAGAGAAAATACACAAAACAGTTTCAGATTTTTCTAACTCAGTGCAGCATTGTAAATACTGTAACAGTGATTTGATAAACACAATAGAAGGGCTTTTAAAGTGAACATATCTCGTTTGCCAAGTATAGTACGTCTTAGTAAAGACTGTTTAAAAGTGCAAAACATGATTAAGTACTCCAATATTTTTACTGTATCCACTTCTCTGTGTTGCCCGATTTAATCTCTTTTAAGAGAAATCCCGGCATGTCTCGATTGTAAGGAACACAGTATCGCTCTATTTTACTAAAAAGGTGTGTGATAATTTCTAAAACAAAATAAACTTGGGTTTGATCATCTTTGCCTGACATATACAGTATTTTAAACAAAATTGATTTGCCCCAAGTACCAGAAGTAATTCTAAGGGCTAATAAAGTGGAAAATCTCCTGTAGCATGAATAAAGTGGGGTGTACACAAATGCACCCCCTCTGTGCTCATGCAACTTGTGCCAGACAGCATGGATTTATGTTAGTAGCAAACATTCCATTACACACAACCTCTTACTAATGAGCAAACACATCTGTTTTCTTGAAAGTCTTCACCAGATAAGAGATTTTGTTGTATGAGATACAGACCCTCCACTGGCAAGGAAGAAGTTTCACTACAAAACCTTTTCTCCTGCAACATCAGTCTCCCACACCAGCAACATTCCAGCAAAACAAGGAAACTGCCAACCCGTGTGTCAGAGCACTGGTGCGTTCCAGTGGGAACACATCTAACTCAGGAGCAAAGATGTGGTATAACAACTTTGGCTCCACAGGACGGGGGAAGAAGCCTGTATAAATACATTACGTGTCAGAGCAAGGCAGACACTGCAGAACTACTTCTGTACTCATTTCCTCCTAGAAGCATTAATAATTTACCAGCTTTTTTATAAAGCAGCACTGGAGCTGCATCATTGCCTTCCAAGCAAATTCTAGGTATTCATGTAGTTGATCGTTTTCCTTTGTCTCTTAGTTCAGTCCTGTCCTTTAGTCCCACTGGCCTTCTGTAAATTCCCAGAGATAGCTAAATGGAACGAAACCAGGATTTTATTAAGCTACAAAAGAAAATAAATTATGCTGAAACTCGTGTGAATATTTAGAAATTTTTCCAAACATGAGGATAAATGTGCAGCTCTCGTGAGGAGACACAGGAAAAAACAATTCCATTAAAGGGTCACTTATGCTCAGAACATTCAGAAAGTGATGGGAAAAAAAAAATGAAGGAGAGAACTTAATGTCAGGGCCCCAAATACTCCCTTGCCTGTCCACCAGGGACAGGACAGAGCTTTCCTGGGAAGCGCTGTCCCCTTTTGCACAAATTGAAATAGTTCTGTCTCGCTCAGATCCAAGCTATCTCCTTCTGGATTGTACAGCTAGCACACTCTTCAGTCACAAATGGTAACCAGATGCAGAGCTGGCTCCTAAGCCTGCAAACAAGAAGCCTCACTCACTGCCTCTGCTGCTCTGAGCTGGGTGGGCTGAGGGCTTTGTGCTGTCAGTCTTTGGTGGGCACTTGTGCAGGCTGCCAGAGTCATCCTCACCACAGCCCCACTGCTATCTGGAAAGACTTTGCAGGAGGAGAGGCACCTTCCCAGAGCTAGGGATGCAGGGAGGGTGAGAGGCAGAACAAAACCACCACTGCAAGGAAGCAGACAGGCAGGCAGCAAGAGCTGGACAAACTCCTTTCTGTCCTGCTGCAGCCCAGGAAGCTGGAAGAAAATGAGGCAGGGGAGGGAGCAGAGCTCAAAGCATTTTACAGTCCAGGAATGCTTTTAAAAAAGGTGCTGCTAGAAGGATACAGTCATCACCTCAGCAGTTACCTCAACAACTTTCTCACAGAAAGCAACTACCAACAAAAGCCAATGAAGGCTCCTCCTGCACCTCACCAAGATCCTTTCTCCATTCACCCTGGGAGGCACCAATACACCCTTTGTGATTAAAAGGCAGGACATAAGGTACGTGGCTTTACAGTCCTGATGCTTCCTCTCCAATGCTTTACAAGGAGTCCTGACCTTACTGAAGAAAAGGGCAAAGCTCCCATGAGGCTTTCGCAGGTACAGAATTGGGCAATTACAGCCTGGTGCATGAAGGGTCCTGCAGACAGCAAGAGGAAATGCATGTGCCTTAGTGCTCCCCTCTCTGCTAAGTTGTGTTTGCAAGGCTGTGAACATGGTATAAGGTTTCTCTAGTGCAGACATCAATGAAAAGTCTCAGCTGTGGAGGAGAGATTCTACCAAAAAATTCCTTCCTGTTGTGAGATATTTATTTTTTTTCTTAGCAGACATCAGAACTCTCTTACTTGAAAATCCATGTGCAAGTCTCCAGAGGGAAGCTTGAACTTATCCTTCAATTACTGAAAGTTTATTATTATTTTCTCATGGAAAAAGTCACGGATGTCTTGTAATTCCTCATGTTCCCATCTTCTAAAGTTGAATGCATCTTGACCCAGAGAAAGGCTTGGGAGCCCGCTAAAACAGGAGGTAAAAGACAATTCTGAAGCAATTTACAAGATGTTCTTTCCTTCCAGACATTAATGCTATGACTCACAACTGGGTGCTGGAAGTCCCCTGAGAATAGTAAGGAATCTATATGTTCACTTGATGAACTTTCCAGAGCAAGAATGAACTGTTTCTGTGTTTTGTACCGTGATGCAAAATATTTTGTGTCAACAAAACACACCTGATATTTCGGCATGGTTGCCCAGTCTGGGATACTGACCCTCACAGCACCTTCACAGTTTGGAATCAAAATACCTCTACATTTTTAGGGGATGGAAAGGGAAAGGGTAAAGGTCGGAAGGCTAGCAGTGTGCCAAAAGAAATTAACGTGATTTTAGTCTGTTCTGGAAAGTGTCTCATCTCGTGTGTTTTCTTAGGGCCCCATCCAAAGTTCATTGAAGCTAATGGGAACCCCTCCAGGCCTAGGCTTTAGTCTTTACACTACTGTTATTTATTTTTATCACTAATTGCAGTTATAATGTTGTAACATCTGTGGGCAAATTGGCCATGAGACACTGTGAGACATAGAATATACCCACAGTAGTTCTGCTATAGGACTCTTCCAAGTTTGTTTTCCTGACTTCCACATGGTTGTGTTCAATGCTTCAGTTAAGAAAACAAAGAAAATTCTTGCTTTCCGTCTCTTAAAATTATTTGAGAAAGAAACTGAGAAACAGTAAGTGATAGGATTACAGTTAATCACTAAATTTGGTCATATAAACTACACTCTGTACCTGGATGGCAAATGATTTCGCTCACTCTACCATAAAATAGCTCATTAGTCCCATCAGCTGGACTGGTATCCTAGAGCTATTGCATGGCTGTAGAATGTAAGGGCCAAGTTAACCATCACCCAGCAGAGAACCTGTCTCCTGCCTAGTACACCAGCGAGATGGTTGGCAGCAGGTATCACAGACCAGTTCAAAGACCAGCTCCTTAAAGAAAATAGGCAAAGACACGCAAGACTATGGGCTGTTGTTGGACTTCAGTACTGCTGGATTTCTGTATTCAAATAATTCCTCTTAGGTTGACCCACCAACTGGGGTACAAGCTGGAACTTCACACAAGAAAGATCACTTCATTCTGTACATTTATTTTAAGGAAATGCATGGTTTAAATGTTTTGGACATGCACAGCAGACTCACATAGCTGGGGGGTTTTTTTGGATCTCAGCTGGTGCAGCCTGTAGATTGGACTATCACTAACCAGGATCCAGTGCAGCTTTAGCAATACAAAGGCAAACATTACTGCATTTGTGTTGGGTTTGCTGTGGTTAAAGGAAAAGCCTATTAGAGGCTAAGAATTAACATCAGTGATTATGGGTACTGTGTAGGTGAGATCTTATCTTAGTGATATTACATCTTGTGGAAAATATGTAAATATCTCAAGTTACATGTACACACAAAAGCATTTCACAATTACACTAGATACTTAGCCAGTTGATCCCTCATACAACAAATGCAAGTGATACAAGCTCTTAAAACCGCATGAAATAAGACTTTTTGCCAAATTAGCTGGTAAACTAACTCAACAAGCCTTATCTTGTTCTTATCAGCCCACCTGTCTTTGCCCCTTTAATGTCAGACTTAAAAGAGGAAATGAGTACTTAACTGATAGTGCTTCTTCAAAGGAAATATTTGCTTCAGTTACCTTGCGTTTTTAATGAGATTGTTCAGTCACAGCTTGGCATCAGTTCATAGCATGCACCATGTCTAAGCTTTCAGATTTTCAAAGCACAAAAACACATGCAGTAGTTTGAGCCAGCAAAAGGGAAATTGTTCCTGGTTGGCACAAAATCACGGAGATGTTTACGGCTCTTCCTTGGTTAGAGCAGAGACAGGAGAAAGTTATTCCTTTAATTGCAATACCTGAGCCATCTTTGGGGCCTGTTTACAGAAAAATCTCTGCAATTCAGATTCAGCTAAGGGAGAAAGCACCCAAACAACCCCAATTTGCTGATGTTTAAAATGAGGGTAGGAGCCGCTGCAGTGGCCTCAGCACATCCATGATCCCTAATTTACTATTATGCCATGCCAGTGAAAACTTACTCTGTGGCTGGGTGGCCTCTCTTTTGTTAAGGGGGAGGATAAAAGACACTGTAATATATTGTCATTAACTTTCTGTTTTCTTACAGACCCCAGATCAAACATTTTAATTTGTAAGGCTCTGACTCAGCACACAGTGTATGTATCTTTGACAAGCAGGGCATCTATCATGCACAAAAGCTCTGAGCTCCCACCACTATCCCAAACCCCTTCACTGCACACAAGTGACCTGCAGCTGAAATGTGAAGTCTCGCATGCAAAGTTGGTTTTTTTAAGAAACCACTCATGAAACCACTCAAAATGTTCAAAATGAATTTTTTCTAAGTTTTGCCCTTCAGTAAACACCAGAACGGGTCAAAAGCACAGCCCTGCCCTTACACATTGTTGTTCAACGGTCAAAAGCTACACCAGCAGCTGAAAAGAGACCCTTCCTAATTACAGACATCTTCACCTTTTTTGTTCTTCCACTTTAATCTTTTTCTAATCCCAGAGTAGTGGGATTAAAACGTCTGAGACAGCACTGAAATTGACATTTCTAACTGACAAAGAGAAGAGCAAACCCCAGCTCCGCAGGACATCCCACCCTCCACTGCTGCAGCACAGAAGTGGATGCTGTCCTGTTTACATGAACTAATTAATTACCCTTGCACCTCTCTGGAAGCTTGTCTGGTTTGCCTCTTCTCACAAGCTGAACACATTCACGTGCTGGATGTTAATGCTTTTACTGCTCATCCAGAACTGAAGAGTGGGGGAAAGAGGAGTAGAAGAATGAGAAAAGCTACTTCCAGGAAGTGCCATTTCTCTTTAGCTTTGATAAATACAGAGATCACGGTGCTACTGTCTCGAAGGACAAAACCAATCAAAAACTACCAACTGCAGAAGCAATAAGGAAAGCAACTTACTTCAACAGGATGCTGGGCACCTCTTAGAGAGCAGCTGGAGATGCAGTTACAGAGCACCCACCAGAAAGCATCCAGCCATGTGCGGAATAAGGCACTTGACAAGAAGAGACTTCTCAAACTCAAAATAGATTTGACATTAGGATTCTCTTCCGAACATCCAGAACAAATGAAGTCACCATACAGAAATTCTTCTGCCTTATGAATGACCCTTGATTCAAGGCTTACTAAGTATGTGAAAAAAATGCTTTGCCTCCCTCATCCTAAAATGCAGCTTAGAAATCAGGACCAAAGACTCCCATCAAAGGACTGGAGCACCACTAATCCTTGAGGGCTCCTCGCCACACAAGCAGTCACCGCTGTCTCCATGCTCTGCTGGATCCCAGGCTGTGAACAGCTGCCCAGGTAGCTCAGGAACACTGAGTTCCCATTCTGCAGCGAGCAAGTGCCGGTGTCTATCAAACTGTGCTGCCTGCACAGAGCGCCTGAGCAGGAATACTAACACTGGGAGGGATTCTTTCAATCACAGATTTCTTTAGGAAGAGGGAAAAGCAGTGACATGATTAGGCACTACCTGCAAACACAGCTTGAAGAGCCACCCCCCAGCCTCAGTTCTTCTGGAGCAAGACTTAACAATGTTCTTCCCCAGTGATTGAATGGGTTCATTCATCTGAATGAGCTCTGGATCAAGCAATATTTAAGAGGGAACTGCTAAATGAGCTTTCAAAGACAAAACAAGTGTACTGGTGGAGAAGCAAACAAGGCTCCTTCATTCACACACAACTGGAGAAGGAAACTGAAGACTCAAGTGCACAGCTTACAGCAGCCTCTGCAGACCTGGGGTATTTCTGAGAACAAGTGCTGGGTAAAAAAAATGTATCCTGACTTCATAGGGAAGACAATATTCCCAGCAACATAGGCATTAGAAAGGGTGCAGGAACAAATAATAAACTACTTGCACACATATAAGTAAGTTGCCTGAAAGAACAGTTATGTCTAAAAATTCTATACGGTGACCAAACTCCTACAAGATGACTGAACTGCTAACATAAATAAGAGGGTTTTCAGTAAAAACCAGCCACAATTTCAGGGGACTAAAGTATAATCATTATCATAAATATATATTTTTGTTAAACCTATGGGCAATCCAGGAAATTCAGACCAATGAGCCCTGCAGTTATGCCCAGCAAAGAGGTTCAAATGGTAAAACCAAAATAGCATCAGCCCAGGGAACAGAGGACATAGAAAGTAAGAAAATGCTCAGGAAGGACCCATGTCGCTACTCCATTCCTGCTCTATTCAACTTCTTCGAACAGGTCAGTAAAATAATGTGTGTACATATATATATATACACACATATATAAAACAACCCAAAGATAAAACCAAAACCCTGGATAGTTTAGACTTCAAAACTGACAAGATCCTAAACAGAAAAGATACACTAGAAAGTAACCATGGGCTAAGTGAGGTTACAACATATATCAAAAGGAAAAGAACCAAGAAAAAAGGATAAAATGCACAATTTTTATTAATCGAGAATGTGCTGCATGTCATTTTGTGCCAGTACTTGTTTTCAAAATTCATCAACACCAACCTGGCTCTAATGGGAGCAGCAGCTTGCCCACACTGCTCGATCTGCAGACAGAGCAGATCCACTCACTCCCTTCCTCTGCCCACATGTAACCAGCCCTGTAGTTACATTCCTGTGTAGATCAAGACACTTTCAGTAGCATCTCAAAGCTGCATTAGCACCAAACTCCTCAATCTCCTTCAATTTGGTTAACAGCATGCAATGGAAAACCAGGGAAAACAGCAGTTAGAGAGATTCTTATTAAGTAAGATATAACTTAACCTGCAGGTGAGTTATGCTTAGCCATGTGTCTGTGTCTTAATCAGTACAAACAGGATTTCAAATTCCTACCTGTTGAATAATCTCATTTTATTTTTAAGGCTGAATCAAATAAATCTTACTTTTCATTTTATGAGTTATATTAAACAGCAGATGCAGTAGCTTTGGGGCTTATTTTAGCATGTATTTTTATAATTGCATTAAATTAAAAGTAATAATATGCAAATGTGGTGGTGTGTTTCCCCAGGGCTGCCCCCCGCCAAGCAACAACCACTAGTGGGGGTCATGATGGCTGAATCCAGCTTAAATTGGTCTTTGGGGAGATGGATGACAACACAGTAGCCAAGGGCTGTCTGGAGCAGCAACCCAGACGTCTTGCTGGTATGCAAATACGAGTATAAGTCAATCATCTTCCTCTTTAAACAGTGGACAGCCCACAGCCTGTGGAGCTGTCCTGCACAGCAATGGGCTGCAGGCCAGGGTCTCCCCTTGAGCAGAGAAATCTCTCAAGGTTACCCCTCGAGGTTGCGAGATGCCTTGCCACAACAAATCCTCAGTAAGTGACTAATGGCTTGCTAAGCTTTGAAGCTTTATTAAGACTCTGTCTTTGATTGTGCACATATAATCCTTGAGACATAAACCACTGACCAAGTCTGAGACTAGGACTGGATCAAGCTGCACCTTAACTCAGAATTCTGAGTGAAGAAACCAAGGGGTTTCTCTCAGAACCTCATGCCTCAACATGAGGGTCTTTACAAAGTGTCTGACTTACCCTGTCCTCAGTACCTGATCCAGTCTACCTTGCCATCAACCTTGTTAAACAACTGTCACATTCACCATTGAACTTTGTTGAGGGTTTCATATCAATAAGATACACTGTTGCTTCTCTATTTGGAATGAAGTGTATCACTCCATCTTCTACAGTATACAATCCTAAAGATCCCAGCAAAACACAATGAGGTACAGAGAACATCTTGCACTAATTTATAAACCTAGGCTTAGATTTCTAATCAGGGGTAATCGCAGCACTGTTCACTTCCAAAGCCAACACTTATAAACACTCAGTTTTGTGAAGCTTCCAGAGGATCTCATCCTCATGTACTGCAAGGAACTGAAACAGAACTCCAGGCAAACGGAAGTACTTCATTTCGAGGCTGATGCCAAAGAAATTCGGAATGTATGTCCATGAAAGAGGAGTTACAATCTCCTGGGGCACCCAACCAGTACAAATGCCACTTGCTTGCTTACTTACTTATTATTCATTACTTGTGCAGTGATACAGCCCAAGGATTCCAGAGCTCATTCTGCTACATGCCATACAAACACGAGTCTTTAGCCCAAGGAGTTCACAATCTGATCATTAGTAAAACCACTCAGCCAGAGACACTGCTGTATAATCTTCCTTGACCATAAACTCACCTTTTATCTAACTCTTAACAGCATTACCCACGTAACAGGGATTGCTGGACTGCAATTTGGAAAATTAAGAGAAAATTAAAGCCTTGCCAAGTCACCCATAAACACAAATGCATACGTGTAAGCACACAAGTACCACCTCAGAAAGCACTTTCATAGACCAGTCCTTATAAAATCCGGTTCTGTGGCTGTCCTTGGGCTTTCTTTTTTGAAATGCAAATAAATTGGCAGCAATCAGCATGACAAAGAGCAGGAGACAGTGAGCTTTACTTAAGCCTCTAATTCTTGGTGACATTCTTCATGGTATATCAGATAGCTATAATTCTTCAGACTCTACATTAAATCATTCAGCAATCACATTTTTGCCATGCTGCTGCATTTCTAGTAACACAAAGTCATGAGCACAGTAAATTCCCTTCAATCCACCCATTAGCCATACACACTAGTATCTAAGCACATTTATTTGAACTTGGAAAGAACTTCTCTCACCAGATAGCTCTTCAGCTCGAAAAACTGCTTTCATCCCTTGTCACACAGAATCCTTTTTATTTCTATACTGAAGAGTTTATTCCACTGATTTTCCATGCAAGCAGATTTAGAAAGGAAAAAAAAAAAAAGGAAAAAAAGGGGGGGGGGGGGGGAGGGGGAAAGTAGCCACATTTCCTAAAGTTTTGATGTGTTTTGAAATGAATCTCCATAGCTGCCAGTCCACAGGGAGGAAAAAAGGTTACCCATGGCAAATACTCAAATAAGTGTGTGTGTGCGCTCTGCAGTATTCAAAGGAGACAGAGCTTGAGGTCTCCCCTCAACCAAAGCTGAGACGAAATGCTGGGATTTTTTCTTTCAACAACTGCCAAATCATTATTTTTCATGTGGGGCGTACTGCACATTTGATACACTCCAGTTTTCTCCCTGCTCTTTACCCACTTTCCTTAGCATTTCTGTTAATTTTCTGGTCTCCATTTTCTCCAGCCTCGCTTTCCAGTTTTCATTTTCCTTTCCCACAGGTTCCCTCCTGTCATTCAGAATACCCTGCCTGTTTGGGTTTCTTCCCTTTTTGTAACCGCAGAGTTCTCTCTTCATTGTCCCTGTCCACACTGTTAAGGTCTTCTCTCCATGTATATCCACATCTTTCATTGGTCAGCCGGGCACTGGAACCCTGGGAGATCCAAACATCTTCCAAAGGGAAGAGTTGACGGTGTTTTGGTGGCTGATCTGCTGACCAAGCTCAAGTGTCACTCTCCTGACATGAGCTGACTATGCTCAAAGTGCTGGCTTCCCATTTCCACAGCAGGCCAGTTTCCCCCTGCACTGGTCAGCCTCCTGCAAAGCTGAATTCTGCATCTTTTAGGGTTGTATAGACTGAAAAACCTCAAATATTTTCTGTGGGATAGAGCCTTAACTAAGGGCTCTATTCACCTGAAATGCGATGCCATGGGCTTCCACAACCCAGCATGTAGGCAGACGGCACTTGATAAATGTCTGTTTATCATAACTGCAGAAGTCAGCTCTGCTTTTCCAACCTCTTTCTCCCTCGAGATTAGGAAGGTAAAGGTCACATTTTAAAAAGACAGGCCTTTAAAACTGGGGCTTTTTTTAAGTGCTAGCAACTAAATTCTGTGTGAAAATACCCTGTCCTTTTCCATAAAATTACACTGCACTAAATCAACATCATCTTCTTTAACAAGCTGGTACATTACTGACAGTGGCTGAAGAACTATTTAGTTACATTGATACATAGAGGGTAAAAAACTCTCTCTGCTACTGAGAAAGCAAGCCCCAAAATGCGAAACTGCAAATTTCAACATGGGAATGCATTCAGATCATACTCCAAACAAAATTCTTACACTAATTAGAGATTGATTTTTACAAGGCTTCAAATCCTCTGAGCCTCAGGGCTAGGTTACAGAACTACTGGTTTTATCACTCTTACTCTTTAGACAAAGATTCATTTTCTGCTCAAATCAGTACAAAGAAGCTGTTGCACTCTAGCCACTACAACATCTTTCAAAGACACAGTTGTACTCTTGTCTTTAAAACACAGAAGTCCTTACCAACACTCTTTTTCACCTCAGTAGAGAGCACTTTGGAGTGGTACAGAGGCAAAGCCACTCTCAGCCTCAGGGGATGAAGCAGAACTTGTTCTTTCTCTGTGCCTACCAGGAGGATCTCGTTTATTTTCACCATCAATAAACATACCTTTTATTAACACAAAATGGTTTCTTTTTAACATGTAAAATATGCTTACAAATTTCCTTTATTCTCTACTTATTCCAAACCCCTGAAGGGTAAAAAATGCCACTGTTAAGCAAGAGGCAACTTTTTAGTTTTCTCTGAAGCACATTTGTGCAGTTAAAATGCCATCCTAATCTGCTATCATTCTTTGTTCCACTGTATCTCTCCTGACTTTCCAGACAAGGAATACACAGCCAATAACTAACCTTCTGACTATGCCTTGGACTCTGTCAAAGAGAATCTGAGAAGAAAGACATTTTACATATTTATGATTAAAAGATAACTGATAACCAGGATCCAGATGTTGGTCTCTGCTGGCCAGTGAACAGTGCAATTATTATTCCATTTATAGAGATGTTGTCCTGCCTTTTGCAACCAACCAAAAGGTCTTCAAATAAATGCTTAAATAGTCTGAAGAGAGGCATTCAAAACAAGGATTGAAAAGGGAACGAATTGCTTTTGCTCCACAATTATTGCATTATATAAATTTAACATGGTCTCAATCCTAGAGCATCATCCATTCCCACAAACTCCCAGGCTCTCTTTGGCAGGGTGAGCTTGGATTTCTCTCTGCGGCTCAGGACTCATTCACACACGGGTGCCCACCAACAGCACTGCAGCCCCCAAGTGAAAAGGAAAATGTGGGCTAGAAGAGAGGCCAGATCAGCCTCTTCACACCCACAGCCCAGGGCAGCTTCCAATGAGGTCAGTGAGAAGAGGCACCAATTGTTTAAGCCAAATGAAGTCTGATAGTATTATTAAAGCTCTTCCTTCTCTGAGCTTGATCTTGGAAAAACTTCTGAATTTGGTTAAAGAACCGAACAGAATTCCAATTGCCTGTGTTCCTGACAAAGAGCAAGCCAGCCAAAATATAGGATCTCTTTTGGTATTTTTTGGTTGGTGAGGCTTTGAACTAGAGAAGAGATGGAATATAAACAAGTAGGGCTGGAAGGCAGGAGGTTATCGAAGTACTGAATGGATTAAAAACAACAGTTAGCAGGCTGAGGAACAGCCCACAGCTTCAGCAGACATATTAAGACAATTTTAGCTGCAAGACATATGGCATCTGACTATATTTTAATGACTTATCTTAAAAAATTGTTAATAAATCCACTCACCATTTATACCAGTAAGCAGTACATTTTGGCTGAAAGTGTCCGCAATTCCACAGAGGAAAAACAGGTTACAAATATCTGGAAAAGTTACGACCATCACTACAAATGAAAGTCTGTGAAATGTGTAACTGCGCTGAGTGTTCACATTCTGCACACCAATACATGATTAAGGTTTTTTTCAGCTGTGGACAGGAAAATGTATAAACTGTTAATCCATTATATACAGCCACTTCCTTTGGGTATTTCTAAACAATGGAAAAACAAAACTTACTGAAGTTTAAAAATAACTTTTCTGTCTACCAACATTTTGGTTTGCATTTAAAATACGCTTTTTGCAGCCTTAGAATGACTCTGTATGCAGTGGTCTTTTATTTATTACTTGCTATAAAAAGTAATAAAGATTAAGTTACATGTTTCCTACTAATATCACATTGTTATAATTATACCGTGCATGCCCTTCTCAAGCATCAGTGGAATTTGACACAGATGTGATTTCTTGCAGTTCTTTTGCATTTTCTCCCATCTCCATCCACAGCTTCTTATTTCCTGAAATGTACAATATGCAGTAATTTCTGCCTTGATTAAATGATCTGATTTTCATTTTCTCCTCCCATCATAAACATTTCTTGTTTCCATGTAACATCATTTATAAGCTATAAAAATATTTACAATCAGATAATTAAAACAAACAAACTAAACTAATAAAGAGAGCTGCACATCAAGAAGGTATTTATTTCTTCCACAAAGCATCAAATCAGATTTGGTTCTTAAGGACAATACAGATCCACCACACTCCAAATAGTTATCAAGTTCCTGCTCCCAAGCTATTACAGATTACAGAGAACATTTGCAGGGGTTTAGCATGACCCAAATATATAATTTTTTTTATGGCACCACTCTTAAAAACAATGGCACTATTTTGGCTGAAGGTTTCACACACAACCAAACACAACTACCCCTGAGGCAGACCCCAAGTGACAAATTAAAGCCAGTGCTTGAAGTCTGATGAAACAACAATAAAACGAAAAACCCCAGAGCTTGCTAGTGTCCTGTGTCAGGAAACTTTTACAGCAAGTGACTCTATAAACCCCACCACAACATAAATTCCTACAAAATTACGTCTGCTTTGGCCTCAGTTAATTTAGTGCAATTTTAGTTGAACATTACTGGTTTCAGCTTTGTCAGCTCTATCAGGCTGTCACACAGAGCCGGAAACCAGGTTGACTTGGATGAGCTGCACAGGAGCAATACTGGGAAAACTGCTGCCGACCCGTATCGCTTCCATTGTCTCAGTGTGCTTCCCACATGCATACTGCATGAGCAAAATTCTCTTAGTTCAGGGAAAACCCTAAGCCAAGCAGTATGTACTGTATAAAAAGATTAGATGGAGAAAAAGCAAGGACGTCACCCTTGTTTTAATTTTAAAAGAATAAAAGGACTAAAAAAGCATAAAAGGACAAAAAGCGTCACCTACAACACAGTTCTCTAAAGGAGCAGAAGCTTCTGGTACTGCAAAAACATCTCAGAAATTATAGTTTAAGAACCAAAGCTCACCCATTAACTCATTTCCTAAAGGCAGTATTTTCTGAATATCTCCCTTTTCCCTTCTATACTAACACCACATTATATAACTTCTTTATTACTGTTTTTATTTAAGACTTAGCAAACAAAGTTCTGGACAGCAGTGCAGGCACTACTAGCTAATTTAATGGCAAACTGTTCCCAGAACAGCAATTTCATTTCAGCTCTTTTTGCAAATTCACTGCTTTGCTATTGTCTGCCTTTGAAGAATTACAGGTTTTTAAATCATTTTTCACAATATTCATACGGGAAAGATTCTGTAAAATCCCTTATTGTAAAAATCTGGATTATTATTTTTAAGTCAGAAAACTCATCCAGACACCCAAGCCACCGGGATTATTATTTTAACAGTGTATTACTGAACAGCTCCGAAGTCTCTACAATAAACAAAATGGTTCAAAACATCAGAAGGAAAAATGTAGTAATTTAAAAATAGATGTCATAAGTAATACTACTATTAGAAGTTATAATTCAGTTGTCTACACAAAACTTCTAAGGCAGTTAAAGAATATCACAAACTACTATAAATCTCAGTTTTGTGTATTAAGATGTTACATTGCCATTCTCAAAAATGCTCCGTTAATATTAAAACAGAAGGAAATAAATAGTCTGATTTTGTTACAAAGCAAGTCTTACACTGCACACACAACTGGATAGCTGCAAAGCTTATAGAAAGCCAGTCATTTAAACCTCCCCTGAAGTTCTTAAATCTTTGTTTCTGGCAGTTCAGAAGACAAGTAGGAAAAGGCTCGTGCCAGAATCCACTGTTTTAAGAAAGCAAGACACTCAGTTTTTGCTAGAACACTACCCGAGTTTGTGTAGAAATTGACTATTATACAGGAAACATGCAACATTAAAATGGGGGTGATCATAGAAACACCCAGAAAATTAATTCAGAAATGCTCTTCTCAGCCAGGTAGCATTCGCTTCTGTTTCTGATTTCTTGCTCCTTGAAGAAACATTCTTTTTTCCAAAGGAAAAACAACACTGGGCTTGAGGATATACCTCAAACACAGAGAACTTCAAAAACTCCCTTGTCCAGGGTTCCACTAAACTGCAGAAAATCTCAGCAATTTGTACTCTCCCGAGGACTTAATCTTTTTTATCATTAAAGGTAAACACTGATGCACACTTTAAAACGACCTTTAAGCTCTATTGCTTATCTGCAGAGATAGCTACTGGTTCTCAGGACTAGCTTCTCCTTTACTTAATGTAACAACTAGCTTTGTTACAATTCTAACCTGAATTCACCCGCTGCCAACCACGGCCTTTGTGGCTCAGACCGGTTTCAACCCACAGTGACTTAGCCTGTGCACTCAGATGGGCTCACTCCTGAAACCTGTGTCAAGGTATCTATGGCGTTTCCTCCCAGAAGGAAGGCTCCGAGCTACCTGTAACACCCGGGGGACTCAGGCAGCCATATGGGTGGCACAGAGTTGACCACAGGAGCCGGGCTCCATCTTCATATGCGCTGTCACCCAGGCCACCTCCCTCACCCCACAGCCTGGTCCTCTTCCCTCCTGACACGCTCCTGCTGCTGGTTTTCTGAGAGTTATCTGAACATATCTACAGACTTTTTTCTTTGCCAAATAACTCCCCAAAAATTTCAAACTGCAGATTATCTGCGGTGCAGTTTATGTACATGAAGACTGATGTGCTGTTGTTTAAAATCCCATTTTCAATAAAATACATTTACAAACAAATGTATATTGATATACTGAAATTATGGCCATTCTTATTTTAGATATAAAACCAGTATTTTATCAAAACCAGTTTCATTTAAATCTTACTACACTGAGGGAAAATATTATCTCTTTTTGTAAGCATTAGAGATTTACATCCAACAGGTTTTTTACATCCAAACTGTTTTGCTTTACATCTCAGCAACTGGCATAGAATAAATTTCTACTCTGCTTGGTTATAAAAAGTATCATCTTACCATTTCTCCTTCTGGGTACAGTAATTTCAACACAAAATTTGGTTCATGTTAAGAGCAAGGTTTGAATTACTCTAAGACAAGGAAAAGGACACATTTCATAACCTCCTGTAATCTTTTTTTCCTACCAGTTAACTTCTTCCTTAAACCGGTTTCTCATTAAACAACACACTGACGTTCTGCATCTCTTCTTTGTGTACAGAAGAACTTAAACAAACTGGATACACTTACAAATTGCTTTATTTTTCTTAGTGATATTTCTTTAAAGTGATATTTTTTTATGACATACCCTTAAAAGGCAAGCTTATAATCTAGAAAATATGCCATATTTGCAAACTCTTGCTCCACTTGCTTTATGGAAAGGCAAAGAGCCCCATTTTCCACAAGCGGCTGTGGTTTCCATGTCACCGAAGGGCACATAGCTTGGCTGTACACCCTGCCCGCTGAGTCATCAGAAACTGGACTTGGCTTCAGAATGCCATTTTTTGTTAGACCCACATGTGATTGACACAGACCAACAATCTTGGGTAGAGGGCTCATGCTAATCAGCCACATACACAAACAAGGGCACTCAACCCACACAAGTTTATCCAATTTGCACGGGCCAGAAAATAGCTTTTCATATCCAGAATGTTGATTTTTAGGACTACTAACTATTCCTTTTCTTTTCTTTTTTTTTCCCCAGATGGCTCAGGAGCCAGGTTTATGCTCCTGACTGGAAACCTCAAGGAAGCTTTCACTTAACAAAATCATCTTCTTTTAATACCTGGACTCTACCACCACCTGATCAAGGAGGATTTGCTCTGCAGGGCAACTAAAACACCAACTTGCTTCTTCCACTCTGCTGCAGATGACCCTAATTCTGGCAGAAAAGTAGAAAGTCTGTTGCATCTCATTACCAGTGCCTAAAGTTACCCAAGACTGCACAGCAAAATCCTGCAAATCTGTTGTTCATTTCTGTAACTTCTCTGTATTTGAACAGTGAAAGCACCAATGTGTCGGTGGAGAGGTTAACACTGAATCAGAAGGAAGAGCTAAGGTATTCATTCAGAGCACCTGCACACTGATACAGATCACCAAAAGCTGCATTTTGCTGCTGTTTCATCCAGAAAATTTTATCTCCTAAATCCGCATTGGGTACTCAGGTTTTAATTCAGTGAGTAAAAAAAAAAATTAGGGAATCTTGAATAGATACATAGCACTATGCACATTAAAAAGTAAGAGAATTTTTTGATATAGTGGGACCCTGCAGAGCTTCTCCAGGAGTAAGCATCCTTTCATGATTTAGGACTTGAGTAAGAGGTATCCACCCTTGCAGCTACTGAAATATCTTTCAAATAGCATTCATTTTCCAAGGGAGGGGTATCAGTAAACTGAGTGCCATGAAGGGACAGTTTGCACAGAAGCATGAAGCATTCTGAGCCAGAAAGTTTCACTGAACTCTCAGCTTTAGATCAACTATGCCAGAAATAAATGGGAATAAACAAACAGATTAGGGAAAAGAAGGCAGAAGAAAGTAATAATCTTTACTGCGAGGAACTGGACAAATGTAAACTGAAAGGGCCTCTGTGTGTAACAAACAGAGACTATAAAAGGAAGACTGTTTAGTGCTAAATCTGTTTTGTGTAGGCTTCTTAAGGAAAAAATATCACACTAACCATCCGAAAACTTTACACTTGGCACGTTTGGTGCAAGGAAGAGAAAGAAACAAAACCCCTAAACCTCCCCAGAGCTTGGAAACTAACGCCTGTTGAGTTGGTAACTTTGCAGGAAAACCAAGCAGTGCTAGAAGGATCACAGCAAATGCTTTTCCTCTGCCAGACTCTCAGCAATGGCCATGCTGAGTCTCAGGAACTCAGCCTTTGCCATGGGATAAGAGATCACTGTGGCAGCACAGTCACCTCCTTTCACAGTTGGAGCCCAGGAACCACAAGGGCCCCGCAGAGGGGGAAACCTCAGACTGGCAGTGTCTAATTTGGTTTTGTTTATGTTCCTGTGTTCCCTATTGATCTGCACAGGGCTTGGAATCAACAGCAAAGACCAGCAAACCTCCCCAGTAAAAACTGCAGAGGAAAAAAAAATCTCAGAATGCTTCCTGCCCCAAATCAGAAGAGAGCTGGATCTAGCAGCCAGCACTTGGGAAGCAGCCCCAAAGTTCTCTTGGTACAACTCACACACATCATCTCTGTACCGCAAGCTGGATGCTTTATTGTCTTTACAATAAAGCAGGACAGTGTCCATGGAGGTACCATGTAAACCCTGTAACGAGGTGAAACAGGCTCTCAGTAGAATAAATGCAATGGGGAGGAGAAAGAACAGAAGAAAAACAAGGTTGGAAGTAATCCTTTGGGAATATTTAACCCTCAAGTGACTATCACCAGAATCTAATTAACAGATACACTGACTCCAAAACACAACATGGGTGTTTGTCCTCTAATGAGCATAGACTGAATAGTTCGGACACTCCACATGGTAAATACTTGACAGTCACCAAAATATGCCCCACTGGAGAAGCCTTCACAAGTGTCTCAGAAGAGTACGAAGTACACAGCATCTGCATGGTAAGACATAGTCCTGCTCTCACCACAAATTATCAACATCCAGTTTTTCCCACACATCTCAGACTCTTAACTGCTCTCCATAAATTACAATACAGAAAGCACAGCACATCCAGCTGTTAGGAAAGTCCCTTTGCATTTGATTAAAGGGGAAACACATCACTTACAAAAGGCAAACAAAAAGATACTGCTTGCTGATTCTCTGTAAGATACTCATGGGACTACCCCACATCCATGACCAGGCAGCATGTCCACCAAAAGATGCACTAAATTTTAAAAGCCCTTTCTCAATGAGGATAGTGCAGATTTCAATGCTGTCAGCATAACTTGAAGGACATACATGTTTGTTATTCTCTAAAAGAAGAGCCCCTCGTACCCAGGACACCCTCTCCATGTTTTAGCTACAGAGAAACCAGACTAAGAAACCCTTCTACCGGTATGCACTGTGTTGCCTTTATGAAACCCCTGGAAGGCTGCATTCCTTCTCCTGTCACATATGCAGAAATTCATTCATGACTGAGCAAACAGCATCAAATGCTGTGTTTTTCAAGCATGTGACGTGCGTTTCCAGCTGTAGTGTAAGAAGTGCCAGCATCTATGTATGCACTAAGGTATCACCATCATTTAACAGATGAATATCCAGTTTTTGCACATGAACTGGGATACTTCCTGCCGTGGAATAATAAATAGACTCCCTTTCAGAAAAGAAAGTACTGAAATATCAAAACAATTTAGCTAGTCCATGGAGTGCTGCCTGCAGGTGTCTGATACCCATGAAAGCAGGGTGAAAGGCAGCATGCTCTGTGATGACCACACCATGCTGCAGCCTTGCTCGAGGTCATGGCCCAGAACTAGCTTGAGTCTGTATCAAAAGCTTCTGAAAGTAATTCTCCTGCCCCAGTTCCAAGCTGTACATGCAGGATTCAGAGGTGCTGATTTATAATATTGTAATCTTTCCTATTTGCTTTTTTCCAATTCAAGTTTTTTCTCAGTGCTAAGAGCAATTTATTTTCAACAGCAATGGTAACAAAGGATAGCTTGCACAGGCAATGGTCTTGCATGGGTTGGCACAATCAATTTTCATGCTTCCAGCACCGCCAGGAACAAGTGCCATGGTTAAATAGCCAGAAGACATCTCTGTCAGTAGGTGGAAAAACCTGCCACACGCAACTGCTCTCAAATAAAAGTTCAAGGTAATATCAAAGAGGGGCTGCATCACTTCACTACAGCAACAGCCTTTTCCACAATTGATGTTTGTTCCATACCTTCAAAAGACATGATCTCAAGTCATGAGTTTTTCCACTATAAAATACTAGAATGGGAATTTTTATCACTATAAAATACTTGCCTTTTTTATACCTAAAAGTTAGGAGGCAAAAGAGAGAAAAGAACAGATTCTTGTGAATAGGACTGATGCACCCAAGATTTCTGAACTGCATTCCTACTTCAAAGGGGCATTTTTTTCAGCAAGAAAATCTTTGTAACAGCCAGAAAACAACAACCAGCAGCAGGCTGGGAAGACAGATAAATCTGGTGACAGACTGCAAAGGAAACAAAAATTAAGCAAATTTTTCTTTATTTTCATTTTTCTTTAAACCAAAGATCCAGCTTGTCTTTTTTCAAAATGAAGTTGTCACCTCTCTGAAAGATTAATCGTAACAGTAATTGTGTGACATGACTGAAGAAATAATAGGAAAGAGAGGACATACAAGAGGAATGAAGCCCATCATTGTTCAAATAGAGAAAACCAGAAAAAAGTTCTGGTTGATAATACACTGTTTAACTTCAGAGATGAAAATACTGGTACTAAAACCAAGAAAGGACAGGAAATATGTCCTGTAACATGCAATATTTTACTTGGAATACTCAATAATACATAGCAAATTGCATAAGCCTGATCAATATGTCCAAAGTAAGATCTCCTTTACCTAGGCAAGGAATGCATAAAGGCTGATGAGCGACAGTAAAAAAAGGACTCAGTTGTTTCAGTAGGGTTTGGTCCAAGCTAAGTCACCAATTAAAAAAAGGCACCTTCCTATACATCTGTTGTGTAGGTGATGTTTCTCTGAGACCTGATCTGCTAACTTTGCAGACAAAAAACAAGCTTTTACTACTGTTAGCTCTGCAAAATCAATAGAACCACGGATGAGCGAGCTGGAATTTTTATTGCTAGCGATGAAGTAAGATTCAGGCAGAAAACAGCGTGATTGTCAAACCCAAATGCAAGAGTTTGAAATATTGGCTGTTAGAAAAATCACCTTTTGACTTGTAAACTAAGCAAAGTTTTATCTGAAAGTGATTGAGAGAGAACAAGTGCAGAATCTCCTGCTGCCGTTTTCACAGTCACTACTGGAAACAATTCTGCTGTACAATAACAACCCTCTGCCCTCTTCCTTCTCTGCCAGCCCATGCACACCACTTACAGGCGCAACTGGAAGAGCAAGCTAAAGACTGCTACAAGGTCCAGCTATCACTGAGGTATGTCAAACATATAAGAACAATCCACGAGGGAAGGAAAGGTATGCAGCTTCCTGGATGGCCTGCTCCACTCTGCTCTGCCACTGCCCTGCTGTGAGACAGTTTATCCTGTCTTCATAAGACCAAAAAGTGGAAGCACAGAAAACCCCCTTACAGACTTGCTAACCTCCTTACAGAATTCCTGCACAGCAGACTCCCCAGCCCTTGCGATTAAGCTGCTCCTAGCAGGAACTATACAGGTAGTCCCTATCACACTGCTGGGATACTCTGCTGTCCCACACTGCTCAGAATCCCATGGACTGCCCCAGCCACAGAGTCCTAGGATAGGCTGCACTGAACACACACACACACACACAAAAAAATGTGTGAGGTGACTCTGGGCTGCTTCTCCCATTTCCCTAAAGGCTTGATCACCTCAGGTCTTTGTGAGGGGACCTACATAGCAAGATGGCAAGTATCTGACTTAGTTTGCTTAGGGACAGGAAACAGTATAGCTGTAACACCACAGTACTTGGCACACGTCAGTCCTGATGTTTACACAGCTCTCCTGCTGCTGCCACCCAGGCTGGCCTGGTCATTCAAAACTAATTCACATTCCTATGTATTATTACTCTGCCTCTGCCCTTTAGATACACTGAGAGATATCTTTACTGGTTCAGATGAGGAGGGATCAAACTGGAAAAAGCAGATCCCATGAACACAATCCTTTACATCTGGATGTGAGACATGAGCTTCTCCTGCCTCCCTGCAAACAAAAGAACACTGCTACTTGGCCTATATCAAGACTTCTTTCTACATCCCAGAAAAGAGTTATTTGATCTGCGCAGCACCAGACTGAGTCAAGGACATGAATTACATGGCAGTGTTTTACATAGCTGACTTAATCACAATTGAAAACCTAAATAAGTACTTTTGTTTTTTTCTAGGACATTAGGCCTTTCCAACATCACCATTCCATTCCAGAAGGAGCTGTCAACCCCCTTACCCATCCTTTGGGGTCTGCCTTCTCAGAACATATGTTGACACTGCTCATTCATGCAGGAAAGAAGAAATTGTTATGAGAAGCTGAAGCTCCAACTTAAACCATATTGCTTGAGACCACACTTCCGGATCTCCTACTATCAAGACCTATTTCAGGTGATTCCAGCACCTCACTTGGGGTCCAAGATCCTGTCAAAGAAACCCCAAGTACTTTAATTACTTTCATTATTTATTTTCTAACTATTACACCTACCATCTCAAGTACTGAGGCTTCCCTGGGAAGCAGCTGTGCCAGGGCTACTGTCCCACACCCACTGGCCATCAGGGCCCCAAGGAGAAGGGCAAAGGCAGGGAGGATGCACAGCAGATTGCTCCAGCCAACATCAGACAACACTGTGAGAGCTGTGGCTAACTGGTTCCCTGGTTTTGTTTCTGAAGGAATGTTAGCCAGTATTTCTTTTTTTAATCTAGTTCTGGTTTAGTACATTCCCAAGAGACACCCAGTTCAGCAATCACCAAAAAAATGCTTTGGTTTAAAATGTCAGAATACTTTTTATTCTGATAGACCTGTTCATTTGTCTCAGGCTTAATGCGACAGTTTAAGAAAAACACTTTCTACAAAGAGATAAATCCATCTGCCTTGTGTCCTTCCAGGGGAGGGCTCCACCTCTGTCCTCCCCATCTGCAGCACACTGCCGTCGTCAGCCAGGGCAGCCACAGGCAGGAGAATGCTGTTTACGAAGGACTGCTGTTGGAAAACCACTTTTACCTTAAGACATCAGGGATTAATCTCAAATATGTTTAATTACAAAAACACAGCCATACAAATATACAAAGTGTGCAATATATTATTTAGATATAATAAGAATAATAAGATTGATTTTTTTCCCTCCAGTTGATAACTTCATTCTGATAGCTTTAGTGTTGATTTTCTCCTCTTATGGTAAGTAACTGGGACACTGAATACTGTTGCTAACATTAATTATGCCAGCAGATGAACAAGTCCTCTATTACTGAACTAATTACTTCTAATTGCACGTGCAACTCTTGCACTCTCCTTATGCATACATAAGAACAAGTTCATGTCTTTTTAAAAAGTGTATGTCTTTATCAAGAGTGAATTAACCAAGAGTTTAATTCCTGACAACATCACTGCTGGTTTTATTTTTACAGTTGTACTATGTAACCACTGAAGTGTACAACAGCCCTATAAACATACAGGGAAACGATTCCTGTCCCAATGAGTTTACATTCTAAGACGCAAGTTCTTGTTAGCACTGATTCTTTCCACTTTTCCAGACTGATTATCAAAAGCACTTGCAAAAACCTGTACAAAGTGTGTGCTACTGCTGCTACACAGAGATGTATCATTAAACAAAAATAACCACAGCTCCAGTCACAGACAAAAAGCTCCCATAATTTAGACAAAGCTAAATGAGAATTTTTAAACTAACAACCATGTGTAGTCCTTGCACCACAGTTGCTTATCTGTCACAAAGCAGACAAGCTATACAATGTCCTTGACGGGCCATTATACATCATTCAAAGTGAATGTTTTTCTATTTGACCATCTTATCTTTCCGTCTGAGCAATGAAACCCATGAGTAAAATATCATCCTAGATCCAGAAAGTCTTTGCCAAGGCACAACATGAGCAATCTCAAGGATTTTTGAAAGAGGAATCTAGTGGTTATAAAAACAATCATTGAAAATACTGATGGATTTTCCCAAGCAACTCTCTTAGTTCATCTGGGCCATATTTGCTGTGGCTGTGTAAGTTCCTTTCAGGTAATTTCTAACTCTGTGATGCTACCCTTCACTTGGAAAGGAGTTATAAGGTTTAGAAATACCTACTTTAGTCCCAAAAGGTCCTATTTTACTAAAAGCAGTTAGAATCAAGCAACTTCTTTCTCTAAAAAGATATTTTCAAAAAGCAAGTTAGTGCTGACCCAAAGATGTACTCCAAGTGTGAAACAACATCATATGAGTAACATGAAAACAGGCTGGGGACTCATCCCAGGGCGTATGAGGACTGTGCACACCACAGAGACTGAGCTTGCTTAGTTCACCATGCACACACACTGGAGCTTCGACATGGCACCAAAAGACCGCAGTAGGCTAAAGCCAGTACAGCCCACCCTCCACGTCTTGGTAGAGATACATCAGACAGGAAAAAAATTGACAAAACCAAATAATAATATAACAGCTCTGAGAAAACCAGCCTTTCCATTAATTCTATGGGCTTGAAGCATCAGCTTGGCCCAGAATATGTGTACAAAGACAGAAGCAAGAGGCTCCACCTCAGAGGCCAGCACATTGCTTTGTTTTACTTGCATAATACCACTTAAATGAAACTTTGTCCCAGCCTCAATGCAATCAAGAAGAGATTCAGGCCTCTCTCAGTCTATTCACACTACTCTCAAGAAACCAAAGAGGAGCTGCTGGGGGCCAAAACCACACTGCAGAGTAGGGAGCTACCGATGCAGCTCCGTAAGCAAGGTGGCACTCATGGATCACTATTCAGTCATTTCTGTAATGGTCACCAACCAACTGTTCGAGTGCAAAGATGTAAAACAGCAGTTAATTACATTATAGACACAATGAACACGACCCTCTTTAAAAAAAATGAAATTATGGCTCTTGTTGGGAGTGTATCTGGAGGAACAGTAACAATTTCTTCCACTCAGCCCCTGTCCAAAAGAAAGCTGTCACAAAAATAGCTTGAGCTTCAGTCCTTTGGGAAGCCATTGCAAGATCCCTAGTAAGGGGAAATATCAATTTCCATTTCAGACCAAAGTGCAGGTCGATCACAACTGTTCATACAGATATTCCCTCTTTACAGCAAGTATCTGAACTGACATGGTTATAAAAACAGATGGGAAATGCCTGATTTTTATTATGAAATTGTCAGCAGCAGCTGAATCATGCAAGACAGAGTCCATGCTCGATGTCATTTATGACAGCCTCTATTCATATTTAAATAACTAAAATTCATATCCACAAATTAAATAATTTACACATCTAATTATGCTTTGTGTTATGAAAAACAAAATTGTTTTTTCCCCACAATGTTGCTTATTTTGGTTAAGCAACACAAGAACATACCCACAATTTCAAATATCAATAAGGAAAACATTTTAAGCATAGAACAGCATTGCAAGTTTGAAAGCTGATGAAAAACTTTTTTCTAGTATGGCGCATTAGAAATTAGTTTACTGAATTTTAGATGAAATAAGAGAAAAAAATGATTTTTTTGTTTACTTGAGTTTGCAAACACATCTGTGAAAACACTCCTCTAATATCAGATTGATTTGTATGAATGGCATTTTAAGGGCCACTGACCAAGGTGTAAATTATTAAGAGTACACTGTGTGTGCTAACTAAAGATTTTTCAGGGAGAGATCTGTTTACTAGCTATGCTTTTTTGTAAACACAAGAGATTCTATCATTTCTAGGGTAGTGTTGTATGCCAGTGGGTGGGAAGAAGTTAGACCTTCCTCAAAGACCTTCACCCAACAAAACATTTCATTTAAAAATAAACCAAACTACTGAGAGTATCGGCTCTGAGCTTCATTAGTGAGAGGAAGTATGCTACTTGTGACCCCCCCAAAAAATATAGATATATGCATATGTAAGCATTAGAAACATGAAAATGGCTGTTGAAGATGGAACGCAATGGCAAAAGGAAGAATAGAGGCTGCAGAAAGAAACCTCTGCTGTGTATAAGGAAACAAGTTAAAGAAAAACTACAGACCACCGTGGAAGCCAAAGTAACAAGGTCAAGCAGAAACAGGCAGTAAAATGGCACCTCTGCTGCAGAAGCAGCTCTGGCATGACAACATTTGTATCACAAGCTGCCTTTTTGCATTGCCAACAAATTGTCACCAAATCACACCTGGTAATTCAGTATCTTCTGTACAATAATAATTTGTCCCATATTCAAGCATGAATCTGGACTAGTTTCATGAGATAATTATTAGATTTGTTCTAACTAATGTGATCAATTAACCGAGAGTTCAACTTTTCCTCAATAACCTTAACTTGCAGAACGCAGAGCCACGCACTTACAAGCCTGTTCTGAAGAGCAGTGCACTACTGCAAAAGCACACAAACAGCAGAGGACAAAGGCCATTAACAATCATTTATTTGTCCTAATTCAAGGACTGTTCCCCTCTGTTCCACTGCCTGGTCTAGCCTACAAAGCCTTGCTGACAAAAAATGCCTTTTCCTACCACAGGTTTGCAAATCCCCACATTATGATTTCATACCTCAGCCAAACTATTTCCTGTTAAATCTATCTGGCCAAAAGAGGAAAAATTCCAAAAAGGCACCTCTGTCATGGCAGCATGCCGAGTGCTAGCAGTTCCTTAGAGCCCTCACTGCAACAAATTCTTGCTGCAAAGGCATCATAAAAGCAGACAAGTGGTTCAGAGACATCAGCTGCCAGAACCGGTAACAGTCCAAAGGCTCAACAAGGATGAATAGGGCGGCATGTGCTGACTCTGTACCAGGTTCTCACTTCACTTCCATTTCACCTCCACAGTCCTTAAATCCTGCTGTAGGTATAACAAGTGTCCCAGCAAACTTTCTTATTGCAAATGGAGGTAATATTAGTAAAACTGGTTTTGCTGGTGTACTCTATACCAGTTCCTCAACTGAAAAAAAGCTATTCTAACAAAAGCACATTGCCACATCCACTACCACTACATCCATAACGGAGATTTTTCCAGTATAAAATATTATTAAAAACCCAAATCCCTCACTGACATTTGTAGGCTAGGTAACATTCCTCATACAGGCCTGGCCTTGACTGTACCAAGACTTTGAGAAGTGTGTCCTAAGTTTAATTCCACAAGTCAAGAAATACAGAAAAATTTTCTATTGTGGAAGAAGTTACACCACTGTATTTGTTCTCTCAAACGGCAAAAACTATGCTGTCATGAGCACAGCAGTATCAGTATTGCTGCAATTACAGCAGGGCTTTACCCTAGCCACGTCAGTAAGAAATCACCAACATAAAGAACAGACCATTGCAGTATTACCATTTGAGGTGCGAGGATGCCTCATCACCTGAGAGCCTAGACACCTCTTCCTGTAACAGACGATGGGATCTTTCAAGACCATGGGCAGCAGAGATTTGAAAATGTCTTTGAAACGGTATTGACTCTTTCTCCAGGCCAAGTTGAAGAACCTGGTTTGTTAAGTTGCGGTCAGCAAGCTCCGTCTCCATTGCCTTTAAGCAGGTGTTTCAACAGCTCTCAGACCAGAATTTTCTATCCTATCAGGGGAGAAGGGGGGAAAGGACAAAGCACAAAAATAATGTATACAAAACCAGATAACAATGTACTATTCTCTCTTTTTAAGTGAGATGAGTTACAAGGGATTGCATATGTATGATCATTTGAAAAAAAAAAAAAAAGGAAAAAAAACCCCAAGACTGTAGATCTTCAATCAGTATCATACAGGAACTGCAACCCATGCAACTTGGCCACAGCCACTTGTCCTCACCCCAACACCACTATCAGCTTGGCAACATACGTAAAACAGCATTTACTTTAACATGCGAAGTTGTATCCACGGCCCTACTACTGTGTATGGGATTACACTACGGATCAAAGCATTCTCACTATCCATTAATGGGGGATAGTTCTAGCTTCTAAAACTGCCTTCACCAGTTTTAGAAGCAGCAAGACTGCAGTAATAAATCTGATCTCCTGAAGTAGGAGTTGGAAGTTGTACCCTCCTGTCAGCAGGTTACACTGTATGATGTATTGTGGAGCTTTGGCTGCTAGGAAGCTGTAGCCTGCAGTTAATGAGCTGTTCAAAGTAGCTGTGAAATTGTCAACTTAATTAACCAAAGTTTAGTTAACAGCCATCTCTCAAAAACCGTGTGCGAAGAAGCAGGTTCTGGAAATGCCCAGCTATGCACTGCAGGGAAGTGCCATGCACTTTTCTGAACTAAGAAATTAAGAGCTCATGTGGTTAAGCACTATTTTACAAAGAGTTTACAGAAAGCCCCCTGGCTAGCCCAGCATATTAGGAATCTTTCTAAGTTTTTATACTTTTAGAGAGTTAAGAAGCATATGTATATGGACCTGGGAATAAAGACATGTATGACTTAGAGAGAGGAAGGCAAGCCTCCTGAGGAAGGCTTCTTGTGAAGGTCCAAGCTCTCAGCATACAGTACTGAGTTCTGCAGATGGATGCGTTGACACAGCAGCTATGATCCAAGAGCTTTTTCCTCCTCCAATGAAGTCACACCACTTCAGAGACTGTCAGGAAGACCGAGCTGCTCTATACACCCTAAATGTATTTCCATCCTTGTTGTTCATGGCTTTGGATAAAGCACTTTAACACATACCACTGTCTTTCCTGTACCTTAACCAGGTTAGCACTTGTTAAAGACCTTGTCCAAGCTAGATCAAAAAATAAGACCTTAGGGTATACCAAGTCAGGAGTTTGTGTTCTGTTTAAATTAACTGCCAGATAATTGGCAAACATCCTGTACATATGTATTCCTCTGGATAATCTGTTCATGTCCTAGGGCAAAAGTAGCTGTAGTAACCAAACTGAGTTACAACAATCCATCTGGGCTTAAGAATTTGTATTTAAACAAAACCATTACCACTGGACATAGTGCATTCCTCAGTACAGATGTCTGGGTTTTCCAAACCTAACTCAGACTCTTATGAAGACCCCTTGCAGCAGCGCTGTTAGCCATAATCCCTTCACCCTGGCAATCCTCTGTCATAGGTTTCCCTCTACATGAAATGGCTTGCTGGTTTACCTTAAAAATCATAAAGCTATTTTAGAACAGGTTGTGGAGAGCCCTCCTTTAGAAGAATCTCCTAGAAATTCTACCTGCTGGCTTGAGACCTCCTGATGCTGGGGAAGATGAAAAAACGCCAAGCCCTTCACCTACACCCACCTCTCTGCAAAATGAGCGGGGAGGAAACAACAGTGAGGTACTTTACAGGTCCTTGCAACTCTCACAAAATGTCATGAAGCTAATAGTAGTGAAGCATTTAAAGATTCCCAGGTAATATTTCACATGTGTATTTAATTAGTGTATTGTTACAAAGATAAGAGGAAACTAGATCCTAAAGTAGTTAAAGTAATCTGCCACAGCCAGAAAAGCACTGCTCTGCTTTCAGATACGCTCAACAGAATGCACTTCCTTGGCACCTTTCTCCTGAAACAGAATAGCACTGGCATAGCAAATCCTCACAAGTGGATGCAACTGGGCACTTCTCTGATCAGTGAGCTGGAATGCCAGCCAGCTGGGGAAAAAAATCTAATGGGCCATTCACCGAAAGTATCAGGTTTTCTGAGATGGGGTGATAGTTCGTCTTTGCAGGTCATCTGTGGAGAAAGGGCAAGAAGCCACATGGTCTCATTGCTGAACACAACTGAGGGAGACAGTGTCTTTGCTCCAACTGACAATGTAAAAATTTAGGTTTCTCCACCTTTTAGTACAAAGCACTTTCCAGGTAAAGGTCCCTGTGGAGACAACTGAGATTTCTGCAGTCCTACAAGCAAAACCATTTACCATTGTGACTTTAGAAGTCAAGCACTGGACACTTACACTCTACACCACTGGTCTTGACCTCATGATTAAATTTAGGTGACAATGACAGAGCAGTGCAATGTATCAGGGAGTCACCTCCTAACCCACATAACTCCTGGCCAGGTTGAACATCAAGCTAGTTCTTAACACCCTCGGTCTGCACTTCCCAGCACAGTTCAAAGGCTAACAGAAGAAACGGAGGAAGATAGCCATTCCTGAACCTGCACCACATGTATTTCACTTCCACGGCCCTTAAAATTGTCTAGTTTCCTTAGACTTCATATACCAAAAAAGCAAGATTACCTACAAAGCAAAATCTACCCCATGAGCAGTGTCCCACAGCCTGAGCACAGCATAGCAGAAGAGAGTTTCTACTGCCCAAAAAGCAAAAGAGAGCTTTGTAAGAGCTCTTAGCAATCGGAACAGCCAAGATAAAGTCGGGAGAAAACTTCAGAGCTGTGTAACCTCCATAAAGAAATCCTTTTCAGTTTAATTGGCAAAATAAAGATGGTCATTTCAGCTCACTTTTTTGACAGTCCTCACTGGAAGCAATTCACAAGAGAGCTCAGGGTTTTAGAGAATGTGAACTTCAGTCATGCTCCTCTGGAAATTTGGTGCCTGGCAATTTTCCCATGGCCACACTGTGACTAGGGGCTAAGTCTGAGAATTAGACAAGCCATTAGACTTCCCATAACTCCCGCCAACTGCTAGCAGGGCTTGCTCCCTCTGCTCCATTCCCACCCGCACTGATTTTATTGTACTATACAGTAAAAAAATCTTCCAAATGCTGTAACATACAGACGGTGACAGCAGAATTGCGTTTTTCAGTAAAATATTTAGCGCTAGGAACCAACAGGAAAGAATGCCCACCAAAATTCCATTTTTTAATATTTGCCACCAAGACAGAAGGCTGACACTACTGCCTGTCTTCAGGGACAAATACTGTCTTTGCCCTTCTCACCAAGCCAGGGGTGAGAGGGTGAGAACTGCTCAGCTTCCTCACTGAGCAGTTCCATTGGTTTCACAAGTTTTTCTGTTATTAATGAGGATTGTAAAAGCTAAATCTCTCTTATCCCCAAGAAGCTGGTTATCTCTACTTGGTACCGCTACAAGTGACAAAAAGGCTACGCAAGCTGCTCTTTGGAGAAGACTTGGTTCCCAACAAGCTACTGCTCTAACACATTCATTTTAAAGAGCTGTAACTTGCAATAGTATTTCAGAAAACATAAAACCCCCCTAAAAAAGAAGGAGCTGCCTCAAAGTAAAAGATTCCATACTTTGTTAAAGGTAAAACATTAAGATTATTCACACAGGGAAAAGTACCAGTGCTAGGCTTAAGGATCTGTGACTGGAAGCACAACTACTGAATTAGACCTGAGTGGTCTCATGGCAGATCTCAGTTCCATGCATTAAATAGCAAGGAACGAGACATACTCTCCAGAACTGAGGACATACAGTAACATAACTAATGGACAGTGTAAGCAGAACAGCCCTTTCATCTGAAATCCTGCAGAAAGCGGATCATTGCCACAGCAAAAGACAGAAAGAAAACAAATACTAAGTAAAATAAAAGTTACAGCAGAATCAGTGGAAGCATAAAGCAGTGTCTGTGTTCACAGGACTTACTCTTCTTCATACAAACAAAAGCTGTTTGGGTTTGCAAAACCCTCTCTGCCTGGCTTTGAAATGTTTCCTTCCTCTAAAACATAACATTACCCTCAGCTTTTTTTCATCGTCAGGATACTCTGCCTTATGTATGAAAAAAAAGTACTAGTTCTCTGGTCATGAAGTCCTCTTCAAAATGCAAACCCGTATTTAGTTACAGTTCATCCCTCTTGCTTTCTTTTAAAACACTTTCATCAGCTGTTCTTGGTCCCTGCAACAGTATTCGCAGAAACACATACATAAACGATTCACATCAATGGAGTTTTCAGTGCTAAGTACATGCTAACACTAGTTTGCAAATTAATCCTCCATTCATGAATTGCACTCAAGAGTATAATTTTTTTATTGCATTTGTCAACATAGCAATCAAGTTTTAAGGAGACAAAGCTAAAATATCATTATCTTATTACATGCCAAAATTGTGACAAGTGAGCAGTAAATCAGTGTGTTCAGACTAAAGAAGAACATGAAAAACCCATTTTTGTACCTTTAAATAGATTCCTTGCATCTTTCTCCAAAGCACACTCTGCTAACCGCTGCTAGAAACAAATCACAGCATTACATGGACACAGTTTGACCCAGGTGCAACTTTTATGTTCCTGGGTATATGATGGCTCTGATCCTGCTTGATACATAATTTAGATCAAGCATTCAAGTAGAAATACACACCAAGTTGGGTGAGGAGCTACATGCTAACCAGTGGCAGTCTGGTTCTTCTGATTCCAGTTCAGTATCTCTAGCCTTGGCCACAAAGCATCAAGCAACAGAACACATCCCAACACACTTCAGGTGCAAATGAAGAACTACACAGGTACAAATACATAGAAACAAAAGTCCTGTTGAAAACCTAGAAATGCAAGTTCTAACTTTGAGAGTCACCACTCAAGAACAGCAGCAGATGTGCAGATTTCATTTATGATCTGAAGCCACAATTTATATTCTTTATGCAGCCAGCTACTGGTTGAAAACAGCCCCACTGCCACATGAAGCTGGGGGGGGGGGGGGGGGGGGGGGGGGCAGAATAAATCAATTTACTATCCCATTACTCCCATCATTAGAAAGTTACTATCAGTTATTGGTAGGTTTTTTGCACTAGCTATGGATTAAGCAATCATAAAACATAGGATCCCAGCATAACAGCTGACAAGTTTGCTGCACTTTAGAGAAGCTGGGTAAGTTTTGCTTACAGACCAGAGATCAAATTCTGCCTGTTCTGAAAACTGTAAGAACTTTGCCACCAGGTTCAGTACAGGCAGGAACTTGCTCACTGGAGCTATACTGATGTCTTTCTGGAATGACAGAAAATAACTTTGCCCTTATTACAAATATTATTGCCACTATTTTTATTTCCAAACCGCATATCCAACACGGAACTATTTTCTGCCACAGTGAGGCAAACACAACAGCTCAAGTTCTGCCTCAGGTACACCCCGCAGGCCCACAGATTGTAATGGGGTTGAAGGACTGTCATTTTAGTCAGAACTTGGCCAACCAATAAATCTCTTCAGGATCTGAAAATAATTCTGTTTTGAAAAATAAAATGCAGGTATCTTGCCAGCATCCCAGTGCCATCCACACCTCCGTATGTGGCAGAGCTCAGATTCCAGTTGTGCAGACTTACATTCTGATATTCATCCTATGCAGGGATATTTATCACTGAGCTACAGCTCATGGAAAAGCACAATTTTACCAGGCAGTTTAACTGCAGCGGTGTGCAGGGTGGTCACTTCTGCTCCAAGTTACCAAAGCAGTAGGTGTGGTTGTCTTCAACCACTTGCAGAATTTCTCACCAAACTTTAATGGAGAAATAAAGACAGGCAAGGGGAAAAAAAAGAAAGGAAAAGCAAAAACCCCAAAATTTTAAAAGAGAAAGAAACAGCAGACAATACTGCAAAAAGAAACACACACCTGTAAACTCAGCTCTCTGAAAGCAGATTTTGACCTACCTGCTACCACATGGGTACATTTGGGCATTGAAAATCTTGGAATTAAAACTACTGCTGTAAAATAGACTTCTACACTTCAGCATCAGAGAGATGCAACCCTAATAATTCAGTATGAATGAGGAACATCATCTTGCCAACGGTGCAAAAGTATAGATACTCCTAAACACAGGAAGACTGCGTTCAATGGATCAAGGTTCTTCCATTGAGCTTTAATTAATACACGAGCATAGTTCTTTTCAATGAAGATCCTTATCAAGATTTACTTCGCTGATCGCTTACTGAGGTTATTTGTCTGATTAAATTTTACTAGGGATAACAGAACCTCCAACTGGAAGACAGAAAGCAATGGTAAATGTATAACTTTAAAAATACAGTGTCTTTTAGTGGCAAGTAAGATGGGGCCTCAAAGTTTCCACCACATCCCATCAGGGAGCTAAAGGTCACTGCTAACTCAAAGTTAAAAACAATGGGAAGTAGAGGATGTCATTCTTTCATATTTGCAGAGTAATTCTTTGTTTTCTTTGTATGGATTTACTTAGGAAACTGGGAAATCTAAAAAAACAATGAAAAGATTTCAAGGTTACCACTTTTCCCTTAACAATCAGAAATCTATTCATGTCACTATGCAAAATGTTTGATTTATAAAGGAAAATATCTCTTGCTTGAAAGGTTTGACCTTTTTAGGCATATAAAATGCTTGAAGTTCCCTGTGCAACTTTCAAAGTAATGTGCAAAACAATTCTACTTTTGCAAAAAGAGTGAATTCTCATTTCCAATGAGGAAACAAATGCAACTTAAATACGTTAAAAATATTTAACAAATAGATCGACTTCTATCCTGATTAAAAATAATAATCCTTGAAATAGTATCTATTTAGTTCACTCAGGAATGAAGCACCTATCTGGCCAATAAGGAGACTGTCTTTACACCATCAAAAATGTGTCACCTTAATTTCTAGGGATCTAGTGCTCAAAAATGGTCTGTCATGTAATAACGTAGTAGAACCAAAAGCCATATTTCCTCCTTTTCCAGGAAACGATGAAAATCCTAGTTTGAGTCCCACATACCAGAATCAGTGTCTTTTTCACTAGCAACAGTATTTATTCTCAAAACTGCTTTTAACTTCTGAATATTCCTTTTTTATTCCAAATTCTTTTGCTTTGTAAGGACATTCACTCCCTACATAGATATGCAGACTACCTTTAAATATTTAAAACACCATCAAAAACCATTTCAAATTACTGTGTCAATAACATTCAAAATAGATGCAATTTATTTCATGTCAATGCATTTTCATGTCAAAACCCAGGTTGTAGTCCCCGCCGTTTCTCCCAAAACAAAGCTGTACATCTGGGAGCTGGTTACAGAACACTGAGCTTTTTATTCTGTGTACAGGGACAGACTTAAAAGATTTTACAAGGAAGAGGAGAAAAGGGACTGACAGTTTGATTTGAGGCCAGCAGTTCAGCCCATAGTAAAAGGGGATGGTCTGGAAGAATGCACAAATTAGAGACTCCACGACTTCAATTTCACAGTGTGTGTACCAACAGCGTTTATTACATTTTGGCCTTAACAGGGATTTCAAGAAAGAATCTAAAAGGCTCTGAATGCCAAAATCTTTTTGAAAAGCAGAGGGCTTTAACCACACCACTTCCCTGATGCCTTCGGAAACTTAAAAATATGACTCTGGGCAATAAAACTATTTGATATGTCATGCACATTATAGCTGTTCAATTTGCATCTATCATCCTATGCCAATTTAAATGACGGTTAAATGAGGATACCTCATTATGTTACTGAATGGACAGATACCAAAGTGTAGAATGTCACAGGGCAAATTCCTAGCAAAGCTCCACTGCATGAATGGGTCTGATACATAAAACACTGCAATTCACATGGAAAACTGCACTTTGGACACGAAATCACACAATATGTGCAGTCTCAGAAACAGTCTTTTAATTCCATCCAAGGCTGGTAAAGCAGTTTACCACATGGGCATAGTGTATCCATACACATGGCCAAAATAGAACACAATGCTAAATTGTTCTCAGGTGTGAGGTGTGCTTCTGTGGCCCCCTGATAAAATACAATTTACATAAGGCTTGTATTGAACCAAATACACCTGGGGTCAGTCTGCTCATGACCCTCTTCGCTTCAGGTTTCTTTCAGTTTTTGCTGACAGCTCATCAGAGCTTTAGCTGTCCACATCTCTAAATATTTATTTCCTATTTGAGGACTCATTTGAAAGTCAGCTGGCATTCCAAGTGGAATGGTAGAAGAGTGGAATATTTTCAAAGTATTGTTACTATTGCTTAAAAAGTAACTTCCCAAGTTCCTTCTCAAGGTGATGGCCAAGAGAAGTGAACAAATGTTCATATAACTAAAGTAAACCAGCAGTTTATCAGTGTTGGCAGTGGCAACTGTCAGATGTAACTATCTCAATGGCTGTTAAAAATAATTCTCATTCAAAAACCACTCATTTTCTTGACATTTACTTAAACATGAGGAACAGATATTAAAGCATGCAACATGGGAAGCAAAACAGTTCTGAAACAGTATTTTTTTCCAAGTTTCCAAAGAATTATAAGCAACTTTCTTAATGAGCCATTCTTCATATTCACATAGATTGAAAGCATATTCTAATCTAAATACATTGAACATTAATATCTACAAGTGGTTGTAACTACTTCACCCTTTAATATCTTTAGCTTATATTTAGACTTAACATTTTGCTTATAAAATCTGAATTGCTGTCATCTTAAAAAGCAAGGCAATACTGGTACCTTGCTCTGGAATTTCACACCACATGTAACACTGGCAATAGTAGAAAGGGAGGGAGAGCTAGTAAAGTGTATCACCTCCTATTATTCTGCCTCACTTGTAAGTACACACTAGAACCAGAAAAATTCTCACTGTGAATGTATTTACACTTCAATCTGAGCCATACAATTAAGAATACAAAGGTTACAACACAGTAAGATAAACACCTATAACCACAGAAATAAAGGCTTGTGTTTAATGCTTCCTCTATTGACACACTCAGCAGAAAAGGAAAAGCTTAGAAATTAACTACCTAAAATGATGAGGGAAGAGACACAAAGCAAGCTCAGACCAGGGACAGCAAAGAACCATGCAAAGGGCAGAGAGAAGTCCATGTTTCTTGTCTGGCAGATGAATGTAGAGCTGAAAGGAGTTTCCGTAAAGCTTTTACCAACAGTAAGTACTCAAAAAAATCAGGGTTTAACCTTGCTCATCTCAGTCATGCAAGGAATTGCCCTCAGATGCAGTGACACATTTTGCATGAGTTAGTTCGCATGGTCAGGAGAGGTACCAATAATAATGCTTTAAGAACTGAAAACAGCTTATGCTTAGTAGTGTAGTACCCTAAGTGATTTAGTTTGTTTTTTCCCCATTTACATTACAAGCAACAAGGAATTAAAGGGTGAAGATAAAAAATTAGACTTAAATATGAACCCAGCTCACGTTACCACATCAGTTCACTTCATACCATTTAAAAATCAGACACCCTTCCCCTGTAGAAAAAGGGTTCTGCCTTGCAACAAGAGCACAAGAATCATCAGCATGGAAGTCAGGAGCTGTAAAGACCGAGAAAAGTTCATGTATCTCAGCGTGGGAAGGATACTCTCAGTGGGAGCAAGGATGCCTGCACAGGAGAGCTGACGTCAGTGGAAGTGGGAGGGAAAGAGTGATGGGAGGTTTGTCAGGGAAATGATTGAGGATAGTGTCAGTGGGAACAGGGAGGAATCAAGAGAGAGTGGACAGCCTCAGTGGAAGCATGAACAGTACGTGTGGGAATTTCAAAGGGAGGGAGGGCTTGTGTGTTCCAAGGGGAAGGAATTACCAGACAGGCAGGAAGAGAGAAGACAGCTTAACTGACTAAATAATGTGCTGGTAAACGCTGAAGCGAGATCCACTTCAGCGCTGCAGGTACAACACAGCATACAGCCTCCTGTGTGCAGAATTATGCAACCATTGGCTTGCAGCGACTGCAAAATTCTCAGGCAATTTCACAAGTCTTGAATGAAGAAAACTTACCAGCTGTAAGGCCACGATTTAAACTGGCTGTCCCGTATCAGCTGATAAATCAAAAGGCTATTTCATTCAGCCCTGCTGGCTTAGGACTATTTTTAATTTAAAATGAAGTTTGGATTTACTCTCTCATCCCTTTGCACTGAAATGCATATATTTCTGTGTTACATCTACGTGACAGGGAGTTACACAAGAGGAAGGAAATCTCACACGTAAAAGAATGACAGAGCAAAATAAATGTGCAACGTATGTGCTGCACTGAATAATGCACTACAGAAGAGGAGTGACACTCACACGTGATGTTGGGACAGCATATGCTTATGAATACCCAAGCCAATTGTAAATAAATCATAGAATCATTAAGCCCTTCTACCATTCCAGCATTTAGCCCACTCATGCTATAGATTAGAGGTATTATTCTCAAGGTATTTAAGCAGGTTTCTCTAAAGTTAAGTACCTTTACCACACATTCAACACCACAAATGTCTGAAAAAGAAAATCATGGCTATAAATAATATCTGTGAAAGACAACCACAATTTTAAGTCCACTTTCTTAAAATTGCTAAAGCTAAAAAAATTAAAAAAAAAAAAAAAACAACAAACAAAACCACAAAAAAAGAAAACAAATAGAACAAAAAACCCTCCGAACCAAAAAATCCCAAACACAACAACAAACCCCTCTCCTTTGCAACAGTACTGGGAAAGTGTCATTTGATATTCTTAATGTAGCATTAGATAATCAAACCCAAGTCACTGCATCCAAGTCTTGCTCATCTTTCACTGGGAAAGTGCAGAGTTTAAGCTGTGGAATTGATACATTGAAAATTAAGGAAGAGTTTTCAGGGTGGTTCATTTTTTGATATCACACATATTCCAAGAGGCTCTTACATTTTCAAATAAAAGCATTGCATGAAAATTCTAATGAAGGAGGAGATACAGGTCCTATAGCCAAATCCCATTTATTAAAAGGGCTCCTCCATTTCTCACATACTGTCATCATACTTGTACATACTATATTTGTAAAGAAACAGGTATTATGGCACTTCTCTCTACACACACGCACACACACACTTTCACAACTGCTCAATAAATTTGCTATAGATAAACTTAGGGGTTTCCGTGTTAGGGAAGAACAGGTAATTTTTTAAGCTAGAGTTTGTAAACTGATGCAAATCACAAAATACAGTATGCTCACACCACACATCCAGAAAATCATCTTGACCAGAAGAAAGATAAAATAAGACATAAACATAAAGCCAGAATAGGTCTGGAGCTAATCAGCAATACATGTAATGCCATTTTACAACTAGCATGAGTTACTTCATGATACTTTCTGACTTGAAAAACATTCACTATAGCTAAACACCAGATTCAGTAAAAGTTGTTGCACTATTATACATATTTTAATAAACTTAATGCTAATGCCAGCCAAAATGAAAATATGAAATGTACACATGAGCCAAGTTTTGTTTTTAGTTCTAACACAGGACTCTTGGCTTTAATCTGTGCATATACAACAAAAGACTGTGAATGAATTTCAATCAAAGTGCTCTGAAACCAAGTGCAAATGCCATTCAGGCAGGTTACTGTCTATTCACATAAATTCTGATGACATGATCACTGCTTAAAGCACAAAAGCATCTTGTGTTCATGTGAGGATATCCCAGGGGCCATAAAGCGTGTACTACAAGCACAGTGAAGCATAGCAATGGTTCCTAGTAGTGCCCTAATTCTTACAGCTCTTCTTCAAATCAAAAATCCTTTTAACTCCAAAACAGCACAAGGTCCTGCCCAATGCTCCTTTCAGGAATTTCAGGCTCCTGTCCATCACCATCAATGTTCTCATCAAACTTTGTTTCTTTCCAAACAAGTTCAGTGTCCTATGAAAGCTGCTCTCTGTGACAGCGAAGCCCTCTCCTCCAGCACGACCCCTGAGAGAATGCCGTTATCCAGCACACTAAGAACTCTAAATCTGATCATATTATACACACTAATGATAAAAACGGAGAATGAAATACCATATTTCTTTACAGCTCTAAAGAGTATTATAAGATTTTGCACATGAAAATCAGACAGATGTGATGGCTCCAACAGATTCTGTATTCAGCTGAGCACAAACAGAATTCCATTCTCACTTCTCAAAACCCATCGTTTCACAGCAATGTGCTTAAAGTGATGACAAGGGCAGAAAATACGACAGAGTGATAAAAATCAGAATGACTGCCAGTGAGAGTACAGTCTGCATAGAAACCAGCATCACCCTACAGCATCTGGCTCAATTATCCAAACTTAGGAACAAGAATTTTTAGAGAGTTCTTGAAATCAAACAGCAAAATTTAACAAAATCAAGACCACTTCCCATGAGTGCCTCTGGAAACAGATTTTGGACTTGTTTTTTAACCCATAAGCAAGCACGCAGAAGACAAATTCACAGAATATAAATCTTAAAAATACTTTCGGTTTAGATTCTGTAATGTGCAATTATATTCAGTATTAAAAATTCAACTAGCAAAACTACTGTCAGGATTCTGATGACGAATTAAGTGTCTTTAACGCGGTTATCATATTAAATATGCCATAAGCATGCCTATCATGTGCACACAGGGCCATAAAGTTCACTTTCCTGTACATTATTAACACAAAAATTTAGTTTAATGTAACACCATTCACCTTCATGTTCTTTCTGACTTAGGTATTTTAATTCCTCCTCCAACTCACTATCAACAAAGTTTCTGCTCAATTTCTAGACTTCTTTTAAAGTCCTATGAACTGAAATGACTAAATTCACATAACAATAGAATAAAATAAACCACATAACTTAAGAAAATTGTTCCAGGTCAATACTCCAGAAGCCATCTTAATGAGCATGTAAAAATCCTAAGAAAGCTACAGACCATTAGTTCCTGTGAGTCCACAAAACACTTGACATTTTGCTAGTTCTTGCCTGCATCTCAAGCCTGTATCTTATATTTACAGCATGTGTACCTCAGTTCTTACCACAGTAACCCAAAGCAGATCAGCCATGTTATACAATATCCCGTGGGCTACTACAATTTGGTTTTATTTTTTATATTTGCAATTACTTATTTTTACAAAATATAGTCGTGTCTCCCCCCCCCCCCCAAAAAAAGGCAAAAATATAGGATAGTGAAAGCCTACAGCGTTAGGATCTAAAGTACAGCTCATACATAAACAGGCCATCAACAGAAAGTAAACAGAGAAGCAGGCACTCCACAACACTCAGTTAAAACAAAAACAAAAAAAAAATCAAATTACAAGTTTTTCAGCATGTGCCTAGCGCATTCGTACAGCCTTGGGTTGTGTCTCGACACACGCTAGCACACTCAAAAAACCCTCCCAAAAACACACTATCTGCAGCAACAGACAAGGGCAACAAGTTGTTAATGTAAATCAGTACCCAGAGCAAAAACCGCTGCCGCTCTCCCTTCAACTTTCTGAATGGCAGAGGTATGCAAACCGATCAGCCGGGCTAGCAGACGCCTCAGCCTGCGATTTGCCTCCGCTTCCAAACAAGACAAGCACAAACAGCAACACTGGACAATCCAGCACAAACACGCACAAAGAACACAGTAGTAGTGCAGCTCCCATGCATGGCGGAGTCCCACCACGGACGGACAGACGGACGGGGACTCCGGGTTCAGAAGCAAGACCCGTGACCCTGGTTCTAACAATTGACGCAGACAACTACAATTATTTCCTTCCCAACATTAGGAAAACACATTTCGTGGAATCAAGAAAGAGAACTGGGTACATCTATAAAGTCGTTTCAGGAGACTGGTTAGTTTTCTAAATGAAAGTAATGGCTCAAGCCAGAAACAGCTTCCCCGCAACATACCACTTCAGCAGGGAAACTCCTTGGGTTAGACCACTACAGCCAGCTCCTGTTCTGAGAGAAACAGTGTTTATGTTTAGCACCCTTTTTACCTTAACACTGGATCTGCTGGTCTCGACCTCTGCCTCCATGCTCTGGCTGTTCTCTCTCTTGTTTTTCTTAGAGGAATTAGTCCTCGCCTCATAAGTGGATGTGTTGTAGCATTTAATGAATAATCCTGGGACGGGGTTGCCTTGCTGCTGTTGAGACATGGTTGTGTTGGTCTGGTGAGGGGAATTGCACTCTTCAGACTCACTGCTACTGTGACAGATCACTCTGCTGTCAGAGAGGTTGGTGCTTGGAACACAGCCCATGCTTTGTGGCCACCTGGGGAATACTTCTAAGTTGGGTATATATATATATATCTATATGGATATATATATATATGTATATTTGCTTCCCGTTGGTATTTTCCCCCTGCCTAATTTTTTAACAGGTTGAACCTCTTCCCTGGGTCTCCGCTACACTCTGAAGCATTGCCATCGGTCCCTTTTACACACCAGAAACGTGTCTGTTCTCCTCGTCCTCCAGGAAACGGGTCCTTTTATCTCAATCTCAGCAGTGGGCTGGGGAGCTGGAGGGAAGGGAAGGGGTGAAATCAAGAACTGGTCTACTTCATATTTTCACAGATTATTATTCATTTTTCTAAGCCACCTGAGAATCTTGCTAGGTTTTTCTCTCCTCCGGGGAAAAACAAAAAAGGCAAGAAAAAAAAAGGGAGGAGGAAGGGCAAAAATAACAAGAAGCCCCCAAGCCCCCCAAACACGAACCCCAGCGTCTTCTTGGCTCAGAGCGGCCGGGGGCACTGCACCATCTCCTCCTTTCTAGTCCGGAGCACGGCGCATTTTCCACCGGGGCTTGTACGGCGTGACCGGTTAACCCGGGAACGGGCCGGGGGCCGCTCCCCACCGCGTCCTCCGCGCTCCCGGCCAGCGGCGCTCACACCTCGCGGTCCTGCTCGGCGCTGTGCCGGGGTGAGCCTTGGGGCCAAACCCAGTAATTCAAAAGAGTGACAGGAATAACAGGAGGTTGTCCCTCCGCGCCGAGGAGCCGGCTGCGCCCCTCACGCCGCGCTGGGCATATCCCGCGCCGCCTCCGTCGCGGGCGGGCGGCCGCCGCGGGGGTGACATTCAGGTTCCCGTCGTCGGAAGGAAGAGCCCCCCGCCAGGCTGCAGCGGCATCCCGCCGGCGGGGCGCGGGGCAGGCCGCGGGGAGACCCCCTCAGCGCCCGGGCCGAGTGCCGGGGTCGGCTCTCGGAGAAGTGGGGCACACAGCCCGGAGGGCTTCCCAGTGCCGCGGGAGCAGCCGGCGCGGTTGCCGGAGGCATCAAAGGGCCTCCATGTTGGGGGGGATTTCTTTTTTTTTTTTTTTTTGGGGTGGGGGTCAGAGAAACGATGCGAAACGGCGAAGAGAAAAAAAATCAAAAATTAAAAAACAGGAGGAAAAATCAAAAGGAGCGGCAAGTAGAAGGAAAACGATCCTAGCGTCCCATCCCGGCGGAAAGGGCTGCAGCGGCGAGAGCTCTGGTTCGCAGGGCCGTGGTGCCTGCATCCCTCGCGGCACGGAAACGCCTCTCTCCTCGCAGGCGCCGTCCCTCGCTCCGCGCTCACCTTGTTATTATTGATGTTCCCCAGCAGCGAGGCCGCCCCGCCCCGCGCCAGGCCCGCCTCCCGGCCCCCCGCCCGCGCGCTTGACAGCGGCGGAGCCAATGCAAGCCGCCGGCGGCGCTGACCTCCGGCCGGCGCTGGCGTCAATGCAAATCACCCGCCGAGGGCCAATGGGGCGGCGCGGCTGCGCTCGGGCGGGCCAGCTTCAAACCGCCGCCAGCGCTGCCACCGCGGCGCCCCGGGTCCAGCGCCCCCGTCCCTCGGCGCTCCCCAGCCGCGGGTCCCGGTCTCCGCCGCGGCCATGAGGGCGGAGCGAGGCGTTCCCGCTGCGGCAGGTGCAGCCGGGGCCCTCACGTATGGCTGCAAGGCCCGAGTCACTGCGCGGCTCCAGCCAGCCCGGGACGCTGGAACCCAACCCATCCGCAGAGCTGCTAACCCAGGGTCAGAAGCCCGTCTGCCCTGCACGCGCTCACACAGGCAGCCCACCTGCGGAAGCCAGCGACTTCCCGCAGTGCAAGGATGACAACTGTAGACAGCCGGAGCCCAGCATCAGTTGCTATTTCCCATCACTTTCCTTTTCCACTCTGGCTGTGCCAATTTCTTTGAAAATATTATTGAAAACAAAGACTTCGGAAAGGGAAGATGGTGCTATGGGGGGATACAGACCCTAAGGCTTGGGAAATGAATTGCAGACAGACTCTTTGTGGCACATGTAATAAGCTTTTCCTGTTTCTGTATCACATGGAAGTAGCTATACTTCCTTATCATACAGATGAGTTGTGAGCAGAGATGTCTGTACATACTGTAAGACAGAAAACAGAGTATTTAAATCCCTTTAAAATGCCGTGCCCAGTGCCACACGAGTTACTGCTATAGGCAGTACATGTTTCAGAAGTACCAGCTCCGGTTCGGTGACAAATGTGTAACACCTTACTCCACCGAACACCACACACAGACTGAGGGGCTTGTAAGAGCCCTGTTTGTGTTCCACGTGGGTCATTCACTTTCTTTACTGTGTCGTTTGTCACTCTGCCAACCTTTACTCCCTAATGGCTCACGCAGGTGCTTCTCTGAGGTACTCTGTTTTTGCTAGCTCAGAGGCAACAGCATTTTAGGGAGGACCCAATCAAACTTTGGATTTAGGAGCATGGGGAAAACCAAGTATCAGAGACACAACTTCTGTCAATAAGCTCCAGTGTCTGAGGAGGGAAATATAATGTATCACATGCGGAAACTATTTAAATTACTCCAAATTTGTATTGTGAACGCTTTTGTGTTCCCCTGTCAGAATCAGTGTTTCAGAAGAAACCGATTCGGTGCGAGCATTGCCATGCATTCAGAGCAGTCAGCCTTTGAACGGTAGCTTAACTGCAAGACAAATGCCATCGTAATTAAAAGCAAAAGATGCAGACAAATGATGAATATGACGACGAACCACACCGCCTGGTGTCGTCGGCAAACCTGCTGAGGGCGCACTCAATCCCTCTTGTCTGTGTCGCCGACAAAGATGTTAAACAGCATCGGTCCCCATGCCAACCCCTGGGGGACACCCCTTGTTACTGGCCTCCACTTGGACATGGAAAATCATGAGGGGAGAGCAGGGGCGGCCGTGAAGGGTGGTTGTGGGGGAATTTCATGAGGGCAGAGGAGGAGCGGCCATGAGGGGTGAGGGGCTGCCATGAGAGAAGATCATGAGGGGAGAGGAAGGGTGGCCATGAAGCTTGAGAGGCAGCCATGAGGGAAGATCATGAGGGGAGAGTAGGGTGGCCATGAAGTTTGAGGGGCAGCCATGAGGGCAGATCATGAGGGAGAACAGGGGCAGCTGTAGGGAGTGAGGGGTGGCCATGACAGGTAGGGGTGGCAACTATACAGAGTGGGCCACTATGGGGAGCAGATGAGGGGTGGCTGTGAGTGGAGATCATGAGGGGCAGCCATGATGGGAAATCTTGAGAGGAAATCAGTTTGCCCTTAGTGACATGATTTAGTGGTGGGGTTGGCAGTCCGGGGGTAACGGTTGAACTTGATGATCTAAACAGTCTTTTTCAACCTAGTTGATTCTATGATTCTCTAATATAGACAGCAAGAATGGCAAAAGCAGCTCTTCACTCGTACACGTAAGAGTATCAGTCAATGCCAATGAGAACACCTTACAGGGTTAGAAGATGCAAAGCCAAATGTCAGTGCTTTTGAGAAATGTTGCACTGTCAAAATGCTTTTATTTACTCATCATAATCGCTAGTATTAAAGGCTGGACAATCAAATCTTTCCTTCCTCCTTGTCTCTGCCACAGTGCAGTTTCAAGTATAAGCACTGGTCACTAAACTTCATCCACCCCATTAATTTAGATGATCTATTCTGTTAGAACCAGAAAAGACGTTGGCTTCCTTTGCTCTCTCATCACTTTCGATGCCCACTTAAGATAAGCACTTAAAATAGAAGGGAAAGTCTTAATATACCTGCTTTAAACAGTGGGCACTGTTTGGAGAGAGATCTTGTCTTCATTCTTTCCTTTATGTTAACTGTTATTTACTAGATCCCATTAATAAGAAAACACTTAAGTGCAGCTAGAAAGAAGCCGAGTGAGAAAAGAATACTGGAATTCTGACTTGTGCCATTAACCACAAGTGTGGGCTCTCCTCTTCTTCACCCTTAAGGATCTGTCAGCAAAACTGCTTTGCACTCTATTTCTGGTGGCACCAGAGGAGTCGGAGACAGCAAAACTTCATTTTCAGAGCTCCACATTCAGTTTGCAGTGCTGACACCTAGAGTTAAGCTTTCTACTTTGTAAAATAAAACGGGTTGGATCTGCAGCTAAACAAAGAAGAAGTGTACATTTCATGGTGTCATTTCAAAAAATATCAGTATTTAAAACACATCTGCTTTCCACTTTAGAAGCAAGCAAATTCCCATTCAACCAATACTTCAGTTTATCCAAATGACAGACAAACTAGTACTGGGGAAAGGGGGAGAAATGCTTTGTTCAACATCACATTATAATAGCATGACAAAACAACAAAGGGTACACGCAGATACGATGTGCACGACCTCTTTGCTCTTTTTCAGAAGTTTTTCTACAACTAACCCTAGGCAGATTATTTCAGGTTATCAGATAATTTCTGATTAGTTCAAGCCTAACTTCAAACAAATATGAAAAGCCTCCATTTGCAAGTTTTTCAGATGAGAACTCACACTGCCTTGAATGGGAGGATGAGGTGAGCACGAAAGGTCTGAAGAATCTCTTAGCAGTTTAATAAAAGGCACTGAGAAATCACTGGAGTTGTTGCTACACTGATGAAAATCCAATGAAAAAAAAAATTAATCTATTTGAACGAGACACGGGCACAGGCATTGGCTTATTTCTCTTCAATTTGAAAACACTGGGGCTGGTTTTTATTGCTACAGAAAAATACAATTGAAAGTATAGATTTACCCACAGCCTAGATCAGAGAGAAGGGGGAAAACATCAAAATCATTGCCAATGGCAGTCATTTGTCACTACACTATGTGAGCTCTGTGAATAAAGGGGGTTGTTCAAGCTTATTTGCTAAACTGCAGCTCAGGAAATGCGGGTCCCTGTTAAAAAAAAAAAAAAAGAAATAATGCAAAATAGGAGAGGAAGAATAGGAGCGTAGACACTGGCAGATTAAAGCTGTGGGGGAAGTGCAAGGTCAGTACAGAGTCAGTAAGTGAGAGGTCAGAAGAGAACTAGCTCTAGGAGACAGCTGGGGAATGGAAAGGTTATTTATGGAGAATAAGGTTGAATTTCATTCAGAACTGAAGAATAAGAAAGGCTAGGAAAGAGCTTGGAATGAATGTTATCAGCTTGGTCTGTAGAGCAATGCGTGCTGGGGGAGATCGAAGTATTTAGAGAACAAATAGGTAAACTTAAAATTTTAAAAGGATTGAAAATGACAATATTCAGCCACTTCCCCATCTATCCCACAGACAAATTACACTGGATCCTGCATTTTTGACAAAAGACTGAAAACCACACTGACTCCCACATCTTCCTCACTGCTGCCCATGTCTGCTACCTGCCACCAAATTTCATAAGCGAAAGCACTTCCCTGTTGATGTATCAGCAGCATGCATCCATTTCACACAGCCTTTGGCCATTTCCTGTTGCACACACTGACTTCATGCAAGAATACTGGGACAGTTCATTCTTGTCCAATTACACAAAAATGCGTATGAAGGCCTGGAAAAAATGTTTGGTGCCAAAATGCAGTTCTGATAATATTTTACTGGCCAAGACACTGAGAGCCAGAATTATGCAGAAGAAATGATGGACTAACACCTGTATGAGCAACAAGTATCAGTGTGCTTTGAAAAAATGTTTGTTCAGCAATGGCAGCATAAGTGTGCCTGCAACCCTGTGAACATAAGGCAGCAATCTCAATACGGATTACATTGGTTTAATTGCTTATCTCCCCAGGTCAGCTTTATGTTCCAAATGTGTCTTTTGGCCTTCTGAAAAGTTAGGCAATCCTGCTGGTCTATAGGCCAGCAAAGGAGGCAATGGGGAGGAGGAACTGTGGAAAATGTGCCAGCACACAAATAACTGCATGGACTCTACACTGCTAACTACTGACACACATAAGCTGTGACAGAGCTTGTCTCTCCAGCCTCAAGATCTTTACTGTAAGGGTGGTGAGGCACTGGAATGGGTTGCCCAGGGAAGTTGTGAATGCTGCATTCTTGCTGGTGTTCAAGGCCAGGTTGGACAGAGCCTTGGGTGGCACAGTTTAGTGTGAGGTGTCCCTGCCCATGGCAGGGGGGTTGGAACTGAGTGATCTTAAGGTGCTTTCCAACCCTAACTATTCTATGATTCTATGATTGTGAGATAGTCTAGAAGAGAAAACAGGAACTGTATTCTGCCTTAGCCATAAGTTAGTATCAGCATTACACCCCATAAGCAGGCCAGGCTTGTTTGTGTATAAGCAACTGGAACTGGGCATTTTCAGGTTATGTGAGATGTGTAATATCTGTCCTGGGACAGACCATCCCCCACCTCCTGGGATGTACAGAAGTACAATGGGTTTATTTTTCTGCATCACTTTCCTGATGTCCTGAAAACCCCTAAACAACTGTCAGAAGCACTGCTCTGGAGGCCTGGCAGGATATCTGGCTTGCTGCTGTTGTGTAATTGCAATTGCAGAACACAGACAATTGGAAATCAGGGCCTACTTGGAAATCAGGGCCTTCAAGAGTCAGCAACTTTTTCAGCTCTGGCACCAAACACGTTCAAGTTGAAAGCTCAGATACTTCATGTATGTATAAGCTTCGCCATCATAACTGGTGTCAAAATGGCTTTCACAGCTGTAGTTTACACATCACACTCAGTACTGCTTAGTGGTCCAAAGGATAGGCACACTATTTCTGGGAGAAAAATGTAACCCCCTTCTCACTGTATCTGCCTTCCACCTCAATTACCCTCTTTGCTGTCCCACAATGTAGAAGCCTTTCCTAAGCCCATCCTACCCTAAAGATTTGTCTCCTTTTCTCATATTTCTTAGTCTCTCCTGCTTCTTCCTGCCTTTTCCTCCTCTAAGTACCCAAGCATCCAAGACCTCACCTGCCTAGAGGAGACCACCAAAGCCTTGTCTTTCCAATCCCTGAGTCTGAGAGCCCTACACTGCTGGGGAACACAGCACCCACAGGATGCTGGAGGCTGCACTGTAACACCCAGCTTGTCCAGCAGTGCCAACCTCAGAGCTCAGTGGGAAGGAGGAGTGCTCTGTGAGCTGCTGCTGCCAAAGCAGCCTCCAACAGCTCCCACTGCCTGGCCTTGCCTCAAGTCAGCCAAAAATTTGTGGGGAAGGGAGGAACAAAGCACTATCGTCCCCACCCACTCCACTGTAATTATCCTGTGCTTCACAAGCAGGATTATCTATCTGGATACACAGTGCCACGCAGCCAGCTGTGACCATAGAGAATTAGCTGTTCCCCTCCTGGAGAATTTTCCCTTCTCTCTTCCTAAGTATTTTAACTAACTTACATTAATTCAGTATGCTGCCCTTTCGGTTTGTGGTTTACTAAACCAAGGATACGAACTGGTCCTCCCTATAGAAAGCAGATCCCTCTTAGGTGGGGTGGTATACCAAATTCCTATACCCTACAGCCTGCTGTCTCTCTGCTTCTCAAGGGTATTGGATCCCCTCTCTTAGCCAGTTAGCCTCTGGCTCAGTCCAAGAGTGACCCCTGCCTCAGGATCCTTCAGACTCCTGAACTGATTCCTGATGCTGTAACACCCTGTATCACACTGTGGCCTGCCTGGATCCCCTAAGAAAAAGCAACAGAAAATCAGTAAAATAAACAAGCTATTTTGCTCCTCCATCAGCAGGTCAGTTTCCTTTGGTCATCAAACCTAGAAGGATGAGCTCCTAGTCTTTGTCAGCCTATGCCAGCAGCTGAAACATGAGTTCAGGCTAATGAGGGAAGACTCAGCCAAAAGAGGCTTTCAAAACCACAGACTTTCTCTCCCCGACTCTCTCCCCATTTCCCCTCTGCCAGGTCCCCACTGCCTCCTGCCCAGCAGCCTGCTCCTAGTTAACCAGTAGCTTTAGTGGCCAGCATCCTTCCTTCCAGGGCCAGCATCCTTAACCCTTCCCAGATAGTGACAGAGTGGCAAAGAGAACAACAAAATACAAAGCTAGAAATTCATCCCTACAGTATGGCAGCAGTAGGAGCTGAAAAGCTCCTTAAAATTACCCCTTAAGACAGGCTGTACACCTGCAAGACAGATAGCTTTCACAGGGGCTGGATTTATTATTTAAGGAATAGATCCATCATCCATGGTTGTACTGAGCAGTAATTTATTATGTATTCACAATAGGAAACTATCCCATATACTGGCTGCAAGATTTATGTTTTTAGATTGCTCAAACATCTGAAAATTTCATCCTACAAAGATGTCTGAATGTAAGATAGGAAACTGGACCTCATCTGAATACTTAACAACTCTTGGCTGTATTCTCAAGTACATTTCCTTTCTTGGGGCCAAACTGATACCTTTAAATAACTCAGTCGTATCTAACTGTGTACCCTTTCCTGATGTTAGGTCTTTCTGTGGAGGAAGGCAGTATCCTTACATATGTAAAGAAGCCGAACTCTTAGCTAACCAAGAGAAACATACCCTACCATCAGATAGCCCAGAGATTGTTGTGCAATTTAGCACTCTCTCCAAATGTACCCCTTTTCCCAGCAATGCTTCACATCCAGTTCCTACATTACAATCAAGCTCTGTGAGGAACGTTTCATTCATAATTCACACTATTTTTCCAACCGTATTCGTGTTTCTGTAAGCTCCCATCAGGGAAGTTGTGTTCCTTGCCACTTGCCTGCATGCAGCTCTGCGTGCAGACAGCTGTAAGGAGGAATGTACAAGAATCCGACCTCTGCGGTGCCATAGCACAGCGCTCGTAGATCATGAGTCTTGTAAACTCCATTTTACAGCTGTCTGCACATCTAGATGAGCAGCAGGAAGAGCAACACCACACAAACTGCAAGAGGAGATGACAACTTTGGGGAGAGATAAGGAGAAACCACACTGAGGGCAGCTGGAGAAACCAAATCCTGTAAGCTTTCAGGGGATAGCTATTAAAAAAGAGAGAAAGGGGGGGACTCGGGATGTGTTGGGGAGATAAATCTTCTGAGTTTTTGAAAAGGGGAAGGCAGCACTTGCAGGCTCACTCACCACAGCCCTAACAAACATAAATCTTACCCACATGGGCACCATCTTTCCCAATGCACTCACCAGGGCTGGCTGCAGCGCAGCTATCACAGAAGGATCTGTCATATTAAGCAGAACAGCACTTGGCAGTTTGTGTGAATTATGGTTACAGCTGGCACAGCTGGGTGCTGCAGGGGTTGACAGGCTCTGCAACACAGTCACAGCAGTGAGCACTGAAAAAAAAGGTCATCAAAATGGTTTTGGAATGAAGCTGAAGAATAGTTATAAAACACATCCTTCAAACTTATGAGAGACTTCCAAACAGTGGAAGATCTGATAAACTGGGGGAGGCTGATCTCATGGTTTATATTAGCCTTAGCAAGACCTCCTGGGTCTGCACTTACTGTGCCTGAGTGGGTCCCTCATGCTCAGTCCAAAGGCTTTTTAACCTTCTCTCACTTGAAATAAGCTGCAATGCTATCTCTTTGTCTCCCTGATATACCTCCAAGACACAGTTCTTTACTCCCTATCCCGTTGCAGAAAGGCCTCACACTCAGTAGCTGCAGGTAACCAAGGAGCAGTGCCACTCCTTCTGGTATCTCTCACATGCCCCAAGTGCTAAACACAGATTTCCCCACAGCCCTAATCTGGTTTATACTTCTGGTTTCTGAGAGTTTCAGAGGAAGCCAGTGCACACATTAGCTTTACAAGGAATTAAAATAACCAAGTCAGAACAATCACTCCTAAGTTCAGTACTGCAACAAGTATACCTATCTGGCAAAACAACTGAAGTTACCCATCTCCTTGCACTCTTGGAAATTCATTAGGCAGTCATTTCAGGAGGTCAGGGTCATCCCATGCACATGGCATCTCTTCAGACCCCCCATGCAGACCACTTCACTATTGCTCAGCCAGCATAAGTGATTAAAATTTACATCTTCAGAATGTGAACTTTTTGACAGTCTCGAGTACAAAAAGAAATAAACTTTTTTTATTATTATTTTTTAAGTTCTGAGAGCTGAGAACTTCAAAATCTGACCTAAAGTGATTTACCTTTTCAAAGGAAACTAGGTTAGTAACTGTCTATTTCACAGATTCACATGGGAAAAGTTACGTGGCCTTTCGAGAGAGAAGAAAAAAAGAAAGGATGTCTCCTACACAAGACACTAAAACACTTGAAACCACCTCACTACAAAAGCTTTTTCCAAACACAGTCATGCTTGTTTTCAGCAGTAACAGCAAATCCCAGCAAAATCAGTTTTCCACTGGGGAGAAATACAGGTATTCAAGAAAAATGCTACAGGAGAGACCAGTCTAAAGTCAGCTTACCCACAGTAGGCTGAGCATGCACACAGACTCATGCTGCACAGAGGCAGGCAGCAATTGCAGCTCTGTGGTACTCGGCTGTGGCTCATTATCCAGAGACCCGTTTATGGATAGCATGGGGTGTTGCTCCCCATTTGCTGCACCCAGCGTTCCATCTTACTTGCTCACTTTGTGCTCTGACTAACACATACACCATGCACAGCTTGGAAAACCTTGCTGGGGCCTCTGCCCAGGCTCGCTCTCCCCTTTACAGAGGGATTTCTAGGAAGTTCTGGGAGAGGGACATCAGGAAACATTTGCCTTCTCTTGCAGGTTTTCCCCCAGAACAGCAGCTGGTTAACCTTGAAGTCGTACCTGACTAAGTGAGGCACCATGCAGCTCTCTACCAAACACCCGGCAGAGGTGGAGAGGAGGGACATAACAGGACTCTTACCCCTGCAACTATCTTACCAAAAAAACACAAACCACCAAAGCTGGAGGAGTCTCACAGCTGAAACTGTGTCCAGCTGCTGGTATTTCACTGACTAGGTGGCAGGTGATCAAAAAGAAAAACAAAGAAGAGAAAAACAACATAGCTAATTCCATCCCTCAACTGAGTGAACGTTTTAATGTTGAACATTTGAGAATGCAAAAAAGGCACTAACCTATAGTAATAGAGATATCCATCACCATACAAATTACCTGCAACACTCAGAAACCACTGACACAGGTTTAAGTAAGAGGGAGTGGATCCCTGGATTACATGTGAATGTAAAACATGTTCTTTATTTCTCTGCTGCTTAGCCATGTTGGCTGCTCCTTAAAGTGTGGACTAGATAATGAAGTATCACCAAAAGGTGACTCTCTTGGATACAAAGGACCCTCTCCAATGACCAGGGCTGTCAGAGCATCCTGGGCAGGGTAGGCAGCTACACCAGGAGATGCTCACAGCTCCTCATGATAGTGGCACAACAGCATCTCTGCACTGCAGCCCTTGATAGCTTGTTGATCAAGCCGCAGTCACAGGCTTTCAGTGCTGGTCAAACAGGAGGAGACAATTTTTCAGCACAAGACTGTTTTCCAAAACCCAGACATTTTCGTACCTGCTGATTTCGTATCTCCAACACAGTGAGGTTAGTACCCAAGAATCCCTTGTAAAGGTCTCCTTTGTGGTCATGACATGACACTTAGGCAAACTGAGATAATTTAAAATCAGATTTGCTCCTCTTTATTTGGCTGTTTATTATAGTTTTGCATTTTCATTAATACAGAAAACTCCATTAGAACAGCCACCTTCACTTTTGTTCACTGCCTTTAGTTTTAGTGTCTTGTACATTAGCACAGTGCTGCAACACTCAATAGAGCATTAGCCACATTTTTAAAAGCTTCCTGTTAGTCCTAAAAGTTGCCAAATGTCCCAGGACTGTTGAGGACAATCTGCTATGGATACAGTCTTGGAAATTATACTTCAATGTCATTGCAGATGATAATGTAGTTTGGCTATTTCTAAGCAACCAGGCTGCCTTTAGATGTTTTCTTTAGGTATATGGACATCATTTTGACCTCCAGCCCACAGCAGAAGCTTCCTTTGAATTCCCCTTCTTCTCTGTCAAACACGATTAATTTCTGCTTTATACTAGACTATTTGTGGATGCCACTAATTCATATTCAACAGTTGATTACAGCAAGACCTGGCTGGGCTATGGATCTGTACCACTCAGGTACCAAGCAAAATAGTTCACAAGCTGTCACAGGGACTCAGGGAAGCCCGAAAACACCAAAGCATACGGAATAACCCCTCACCTCTGCCTCAGAAGAATTAGGCTATTTATCAAAAATATTTTATAAGCATTTTCCTACATGTACCTAAATACTGACCTAAATATATATATATGGACTAAAGAGTGATGAGGGCTGCGGATTTTCTCCCTTTTTAGGATTTCTACTTTAATCTTATTTTTTAAAAACTTTTCTCACCATTTTGCCACATGACAAAATTTTTTACTATCTTAATACAGTGACCTACTGATAACATCAACACATTCAGAATTACAATTATGCTTTCCTATCTGATGCTGCTATTTGAGCTGCTTTAATTAGGGCAGATTGATCCCACATTTACCCCAAATAGCATTTTGTGTTAGATCCTTGTATTCGCACAGGGTTGTGCTGACAGCGCCTGGGCTCCCTGGAGGCTCTGGGGACAAAGTGTATTCACCTTGCTCTCCTTTCTTTTCTCACTCAGATTTTCTGAATTTGCTCCCATGCAATGAACTTAACAAAGAACTGAAGCAGAGATGAAGACTGAAAATTACATCAGGAAAAGGAAGTAAATTAAGCAGGGACATTGCTAGACATAGATTGAAGTGCGAATAAAAATTCTCTGCAGATTTCAGACAAAACCTAAATACCCAGACCAGCTTCCTGTTTCAGTGTAAACTGCACATACTTGGGCCATTTTCTCATCAGTTTAAAGCCAGCATCATATTTGTTACAATGACAGCATATTTACTGATGAAAGCACTCCGAAAGACATTTGGGGAAGAGAAACAGAATTTTATCAGACTAAACTCACAGTGCACAAACACGGGTCTTTAAATACAATTGTGCCCCTGCATCATCAAAATAAATCAGAGGTAGCTTCCATTTTACAACCTTCTTAAAAAGAGACAGGAATTGCCCAGCTCGTCCTCCACCTTATGAGAATGTGAACTTCTGATAAAAAGCTTACTTCTGTTGTTCTGCCAAGTGCTAGGTCCAGAACCTGGGAGGATTAATAACAAGAATGGGCTGGAGACACGTGATTTAGTTAACCTTGTTTGCAGCTTGTCTCCTTAGCAAGGTACAGCCTGACCTTAGGTGGCTGTGTCTAAAAGGAACAATTATGGAACTCAGCAGTGGAAAAAAAACATAAAACAAAACCAGACCGGAGCCATTTCACTAAAAGAATTTAAAGTGTTCAGCTAGATTATGTACATTAGAATACACTACATCCAAGCTTTTGTCAACTGCTTCAGTGAAAAAAAACATCAGAAGAGATTACAGAAACCTTGGACTTCTTTTAGAACTTCTTTCTTTTATCTCTTGAGCAGCAAATAAAAGCAAACTTTCATTTATCCGAGGTTATATGGCTCTGTCACAGACATACTGGAACACACCATAAATATTAGTTGATTTATAATTCTAATTTCTTACAGATAAGTAAACATAAATCGAGTGACTTGCCCTAAGTCACCTAGGAAGTATTTGTCATTGCCTGGAAGTAAGGCTGTAATCTGACACCCTTTGCCGCAGCATCCACCTTTTGAAACTTGAGTGGTTTCTGGGAAATCAGGTATTTAGGACAGTTGATCTAGCCAAGTAGAATTCCATATTTTTAAAGTTACTTCTAACATAACCTACAATTCTGCAGTAAAGCTCTGCCTCTCCTAGAGTTAGCACATCTCGATCAGCACCAGCAACAGATTGCTTGGTGTCAGTCACAGCGTTGAACTGTCTAATGAGCATCTACAAGGCTTTATCACAACAACTTTATGATACCTGCTTGAGAGTGCACATCTCTGAAGGACAAGTTGTCGTGGAAGTGCTAGTAACAGCCAAGCAAGACAGCACTTAGTGTAGCATGTTTGCCCTTAGAAAGCAATGTCTCCCAGCTTTGTTATGAATGGGAACCACACAGAAGGAGAAGCTGGTGCACTGGGGGCCATGTGCAGTGGATTTACTCAGTGGGGATTAACGTGACACTTTTGAGGAAGCTCAGAAACCCACAGAGAACCTCCCCGCAGCTGTGCAAAGAAACGGTTCTCAACTCCATCTGTTTTCTTAACTCTGCTGGTTTAAAAGACTTACTAATTCTTGTTTGAGCATGGAACTGCTGGCATTTTCTGCATAACAGTTGGATTCCTATTCAAGAAGGACTTGAAAAGCAGCACTGCAAGATGAGCAGCAGACACAGAGGTGTGCTGGCGTGCTGTCTTCCAGCCTGCTCATGGCTCTTTGCAGCCAGATCACCTGGAGTGCTCAGGTGCTGGTATGTAGACAACGAGCACCAGGATCACAAGCAACTCCACTGAAGCCACTGGAGATGATTTTGGTCCTTTGTATGATGTCTTTCAAATGTTGTTTGTGGGCACAGAAAAACACCAGAGACATGTCTTTGGGATATAGTCATCAAAACGAGGCATCTTGGGACACTAACAGATGCCCACTGCAAGCCACAGAACATACGCCTGCTGCCTGCTGATCTGCTCTGGAGAAAATTGCTAGGGGTTGCGGGCATTTGTTTTGTTATGTACTTCAAGGGCCTCCTGTGGCCAGACAGGCCGGATGCAGCTGGAGCCCTCCCTCTCCTTCCTGGTGCACAGTGGAGCTGGGAGGGCTAAGCATGGCTATCCAACGTCCTGGATGGCTCACTGCTCGCCCTGGACATGGCATTCAGAGGGACAATCCCCAACACTTACACATCCCAGCCAGCCAGTCAGGGAACTGATGGGTCGATGACATCCTCAGCCATCAAGGCTCCCTAATTCTTCCCACTTAAAGCAGCTATTTAGTCCTCCTTTGAAGTGTGTTTCTTGAGTACTGAGTTGTATGAGTTTAAAATTGGGCTTAGCCAGGGTGGATGGACCCTGACAAAGAGCTTTCAAGCCTCCTCTGTGTGAACACCTTGTATTTTAGGGGAGCATGTTAGAACACAAGGACAGCTCTTTGCACAGGTACAACAGGTTACTGACTGTAATTCTCAACAAAGACAATAGAGTCATGTAACCACAAAATTTAGCACATTTATAAGAAGATTCATTGTTACCGACAAAGACAAGACAATCCTGTGTGCTAGCTGGGGTTGAGAACCCGATTTCACCAGTGCATGGCACCCTCCTCACATAACAAACTGCATTGGAGGTCAGCTCATCCCCTCAGATATCCACACTGTCTCAGTCAGACACATGAGTACTGTGACCTGATCCAGCCCATCAAGCACTGATGCCAAACAGGTGATAGAAGGCAAAGGGATTCCATATAAGGGGAGAAAGGAGTCAGGAGAGCTTAGAAGAAAACACTGGATCAAAAGGAAAATTCTGTAGCACAATTCAACTCTCATCAACACAGCCTGCGTGGTGCGCCTCTGGCCCATTATCCTATAGTATAAGAACAAAGCTAGATCCAAAAAGACTATTAAAAGGAAATCATACTATCTAAACAGGGCATCTCTTCTGCACAGCACTTGAGATTAACCTTTGGAAACCAATATAATTTGTCATTGAATTAAAAAGTACAGTAAAACCCCAAAGAGCATTCACAAGAACCAGGAGCAGCCTCCAGCAGATGTACTGGCTAAAGGAAAGCATTTGAGCTATGTACCACAGATATTCAGTGTCTGGACATACTATGGTTTTTGAAATATATGTTGTACCTTGAAGAAAAAGGAGAACTCTATGAGATGATGCTTGAATGCCCATTGGAGTATGCCCTGAGACAGCTCTGTAAGCCATGCAATGAAGGAACCACCAGTTAGTCCAGGTTTAGGGAGTCCATTAGTAAATTGGTTATACTGCAAAACAAGGTTAGGGAACAGAACAGTCTATGACCTTGAGATCTCTCAGCAGAAAACAAGCTCATTCTTACTGTAAGTAGCGTGATGCTTGTCTGAACAGCAGCTTACTGCAGAGCACTGTCTCACTAGCTCACCTCTGGGCATAACAGGCAGTTATCACTTGCATGGAAATGAAAACAGAAGTTAATGAACTAATTAATTCACTTGGTGTTTAAAAATACCTCCTTCCTATCCCCCCCTGCCCATGATTCCTAAGTAAACTATGTAGAATAGGTCTGATTCCCCCGCATCTCTGAATATGTATATACACAGAGCTCCCTCTTCACATGGTTATCTTTGATGTAAAGCCACTGCGTGTTGGCTAACTCTACCTAAATCCATTATAGGCATCCCCTTGTATAATATGCACCTTGCTTTAGCATGCAAGACATTTGGTTCCCAAAAACATGATAGGATGGCCAGAGTAACCACTAACCAGACATGCTGGAATGCCTGAAAGTGTCCAAGATTAGTCATTTGGCAGCAATCCTGAGGAAATGTAGCTTTACATATCCTACTCTGGACAGAGAGGTTTAGTGCTTGGGGCCTTCTGGCAGGCCTGAACCCGACTCCTTCCCTTGCAGCGTGCAGCGCAGCTTAGATCAACCGTGACTACACAGCTAGAGCCAGGATGCAATTTTTCTGGATAATTTCAACTCCTGTGTTTGTCAACTGAAAGGAAAATGCATGCACAGCATACACATCCATTTTCCATCAGAAATCTGGAGGGTGCGTGTGTATTACACGAGAGATCAAAGGCTGGAGAAATTTCATTCTAATTTGAGGGCAACAAAACAAAGTTACTGAAGAGCAATATGTGTGCTTGTCAGCTATACAAATTGAGGCAAATCCAAGATTGTATTTATGTACTGTCAAGCTGGCAGGACTGAGAAGCAGCAACACTTCTTTGGTCACCAAAGCTTGATCCAGGACTTGCATGGACACGTAAGAAGAGCTGGCACCTGCATCTCACTGAACTTTTAACAAGAGGTTCAGTCACCTACACATAAAGAACCGTAACCTATTTCTTACGTCACATTCACCTAGGCAGGAGGGCACAGTGCAGAGCCCGTGCTAGCGCTTAGACCAAGCCAGCACACTTACACCAGCAGCTGAGTGCTGCACTGAAACGGCTCAGGAACAGCTCACAAGCAGCACAGACGGAGCAGCGTAGCCATGCTCCTAGGCTTGCTCTGCATGACTCTCAAAAGGACCAGTCTGCTTGAACTTAGTGCTGAGCTCGGACAGAATTAGTCCCACCAGTTCAGGAGCTAGCATGCTTACCACAAGACCATGGATGCTGTTGTGTGGGGCTGCCATGGCCTCAGCATTTCTACTCAGAGCTGCAGAAAGTAAGCAAGTTAAAACATGCAGAAACCGGCAGCTGTCTTAGTGTTTTTCACATATTAAGCTGCAGAACTGGTCCCAAGTACTCCTGCATTCAGGACTGCACAGATGATATTGCTCTTTCAATGTATGACATTCATGTAGCATTCCAATGGCAAAAGAAACCAGCACAACAGAATGGGTGAATGGAAAAACGATTGTTTCAAGTTGATCTAAAGGAAACATTTAGTCATGCATGGGAAGGGAAAAAAGTGAAGAGGTGACTAAAATAGAATTAAGCAATTGGAAGCAGCTGATGTTTGATGAAAAGAAAGATAATTTCTGGGGTGAGAAATGTAAAAGCCTTGAGTAGTTTGGAAGGGCAAGTTATGCATGACTTTTTAATCCTTTCCATGGTGCCAGGTCCTCCAGAATCCACTCCAGAAAGGTTTCCGAAAAAGTTTATTCTAGAACTAAGCCAAAATCTTCAGCCAACTGTGGAAAATCTTATTTAGAGTCAGACTAACACTTTGTGAGCTCATGTCAATGTTAGAAAATTGCTCCAGCTGAAAGCATGAGGGAATAGTTTTGCAAAGGAAGCCGTGCATTTTAGCCTGAGTTTATGATTTGCAATAAGAAAAAGCAGAAAAGATAACTAGAACAGTTGATAGAAGAAAGAAAAAAAATAGAAAGGTTGAGTTGCATTTTCTGACAGAGCCATTATTGTCCCTCCATTTCCCAAAGAGCAGACAAGTTCCATGCTGCAACGGAGGCAAGCACAGGGGTTTCCTTTACATGAGCTTTACATTAGTGCACTTAGCCTGCAGACATGGAAAACAGTTCCTTGCACCTGCAGACATGGAAAACAGTTCCTTGGGCCTGCCCACAGCAACTCATTACTACAGATGTGACAAAATCCAATTCTATTTCTCCAGCCCATGTCCAGATCACACCAATTACCATTAAAAATCTCTTTCCAAATGGCAGCTCAGACAGCACAGTCACCCCCAACTGGTAGGAATTGAGGTGTCGAACCCCACAGGGCACATGGGTGACACTGTCATGGGCACATACAAATGACTTTCCCAATGCAAACATTTTTAGGCTTTATGTAAACTTCTGGGTACACCCAAGTCTGAGGCATCCTGGTCATTCTTCTTTCTGGGTCACCAGCTGCTCTTCATGTGCTGTCAGTCCCAATCCCTCTGTTTTGTTTTTCTTTTAACCTGGACAGAAAACTTAGTGGATAAATGACAGATACTACCTTGTCCCTTTAGTAAATCATTGGCAGACATGGGTCAGCATTTTGGGATGTTAGGGACATGGTTTAGCAGTGGACTTGGCAGTGTTGGGTTTATGGTTGAACCTGATGATCTTAAAGGTCTTTTTCAACCCAAGTGATTCTATGATACTATGTATGGGTACAGGTAGGAAGCCAACCAGACAGTATATTACTACTTTACGTAACAAGTACTGATGTTTTGCTTCCGTGAGTGTCCACATCATTTGAAGTCACAAGTTAGAAGCGTGCTGTAGTAAGCAAATATTAAGTCAGACACTTGTGGCTATATAAAGCTATATGGAAGAAGAAAAGAGGAGTTATGTGAAATTCACGACATCTGGGAAACACTTTGTATATGGAGTCCAAAGACAGTGTACATTGCCAGCCTGGCAGAGAGCACACAGATATCCCAAACAGAAGCCTAAGAAAACAGAAAATCAGTTAAGTATTAAGTTGACCTCGAAATATAATTTGTGGGTGTCCAGACCTGTTTGTAAATTCAAGCGAAATCTGAGAAATTATTGTGAACACGGACAAAAATACAAACCAGAAATGTATAGCAGATTCAAACACGCTCTGAGCAGAGGGGCTGGGTTAGATGATCTCCAGAGGTCCCTTCCAACCTCAACTATTCTATGATTCTGTGAAATGTTTTGCTTTGGTATTTTCTAAATGAAATGGTTTGGGTTTGATTTTTTTCTGTTCCAAAATGAAAGGGGACAAAAATAAACAGCTTCTAAAGCAGCACCGGGCTTTCTGCTTGGGTCTGAATAAAAACATCATGCAAAAATTAAGAGTTTTCCTCTGAAACCCCCTCAGTTATCTCCAAGGAAACCTCTGCTCTTAGCTTCATTGGACCTATGTTTATTTTTCGTATTTGAGGGGGAGGGCTCAGAGAGCAAACCAAAACACTCACCATCCATCCAGCTCTGCTCCCAACCCCTGTTTTCTTATTCACAGGGAAAAACTGCAAAGATGATAAACTCTTTCAGATGTACCCCAGCTCCCTCAGTGCTGAAGGTGCAGAGCAGGCATCTCTGCAGCCAGCAATAACAAACACTAACACCAACTTTGTGTGTTTCCATGGCCATGGTGCCCCAGAGACTTCCTCTTTCATCCACATGCTCCTCCCCTCCAAAGCCACCTCATCACCATCTCTCTGAGGCTGGGGAAGGAGGGACAGTTCAATTACAGCTGTTTCCCAATAGATTTTGTTTCGGCGGAGGAGGGAGGCAGAAAGCAGCATTTCTGCTCTTTCATTCTTTCCCCACCTTTCTTGTTCCCTGGGTCTATTTACCCATCCCCTGTGGTTACTGATTGAAGAGAAACAATTTGGTTAGAGAGCACAGAGAAGCAGCGCAGGGAGCACTGTTGCACAACCAGCAGCCACCCAGGATCACACTAGTGTCCCCAGGGCTGTACGGGCAAAGCAGAGCAGTATTTTCCTACGAACACTGACAAACCCTTGCAGTTCAGCCCTGTGCTTGGGCTGGTGTGGGAAAACATGGCACCGGCAGATCACCTACACTAGAGACTGACTCAAGTCTGGACATCCTGGGGCAGAAGGTAGCAGTGTCTGAGCATCGGCAGGCTTGGTGGCAGCCGGCTGTCCTCTCCATGCCACGTGCCTATCTATGTCCCAGGCACATTTGCTAACACACAGCACCCTGATTGTGCCTGAGGCCCTGGTAGGGTGACCCTGCAATGCACAGTAGATCTGGTCCACTACAAAACAGCTCTTGCCAAGGTAGAGAGGGCCCAGGGGTTAATTTACCTGTTTTAATACTAGTCTCGGAGTTACTAGCTAAACCTCTGGCTCCTCTTAGTATTTCAGTCTCTGATAAAGCTGGCCAAAATGTTTCCCTACAGCAAACTTTTTCTGAGGAAAAATTATTAAGGCTTTTATTACTCTTATTAAGTAATAAATGCCTATACTGACAATCAAAAAAAAGTGTATTTCAAAATTCCAAATTCCTTTTTTTTTTTTTTTGCTTGTTTAGGTTTGGGTTTTGGGGGTTTTGGGTTTGGTTTTCTTTTTTGTTGGTCATTGTTTTTTTTCCTTCTCTTAACTCTATCATCCCACTGTCCTCACCTTTGCTTAGCTACTGTCAGGAACAAAAAAGAAAAGCCAGCGTGCAGAGGTAGCAACAAAGCCTGCGAAGTCGCCTTCAGTACTCAAAACAAGCCATTCCTGGCACTGCAGCATGTTATTGTGCCTCTAGAGAGAAGCTGTTTTGCTGTTCATTGTGCCAAAGGTCTTTATTGTAGTCACGTAGGAATTAGCCCATTCAACTCTTGAGGCAATGATCACTAGTTTCCTTCTGGCCCATCTCATCTACAAAGGAAAGCAAGCCAGGGTCTGGCTGCCTGCCCTGAGAAGAGGCACTGGAGAACTGCTTTCACTTGACTACATGGTCAACTCAAATCCTCTCTATGTGCTGTTTCTCAAGGAATAAGCAGTTAGGCCTGTGATCAGTACTTGCTACAAGTTAGAGGAGTTGATCTGCAGTATGATTCTCAGGACAGGACTTGTGCATGCATCGGGGGAAAATGTCAAGCCCCCATCACACATAGGTACCTGCTGCTGGTAAAATACCACTGCTGTGCATCAGTGCAATACTCTCTTTTAAAATATAGATCTCAGCCCTCTGCTGCAAACATAAAGAGGTTCACCACACCTTGGAGGGAGGTCAGGATGGGTATAAATGGGGCAATAGGCAAGGAGTGAGAAAAATGACAGCCTTAGGGAGGGAAAGCAGTGGAACTCAGCTCATCCTATTAGCACTTGTTCGCTCACACAGCAACACTCCAGCACAACGCAAGCCAAATCTCCATTATAATCTCACTTTTTTGGACCAGGTTCCTGCATATTAATTCCTATTGGCTGACACATGGAACAGCACACTTTGATCATCTTGTTAATCAGGTATTCTTGCAGCAATACATGATGCAGTTTAAATAAGCCAGGTTAAGTCCTTGTGTACACAAGGAAGCTGTTGTAAGAAAGGGCAATGATGAAATTACTTTTTGCAAGAAGTAACCAGAGATTAAGCACTGTGTATGCTTTGGAAAATTTCACTTAATTTGTATCATTTTTCATGACTTTTTGCTTATTATGACATGGTGTTGTCCCCTAGTCATGACCGGTTTTGCTTGAAAGTCAAGATTCTGCAAGCTGGGCTAATGAAACCGCCTGAGGCTCCAATCTCACAGAGAACCCAGTACCTTCATTTTGAGGCGGCATCTCCTTTATATGGCGTGTTTTAGTCACTCAAAATACTGACCAGTCTTGAAGCTATTGCTTAAATGCACAGCAGCTCTTGGCAGACAGGACTGCTGATTTACCGCGGCCCTGTAGCATGCTTCTTTCCTCCCCAGGATACCACAGGAAGAGACCCCAGCACCGACATGGAGGAACAGTACTGTTACCAAAAATGCTGACCAGTCCCAGACAGGCACCTTACTGCACAGCTGACCCCACTGCCCAACCTCCCAACAGAATTCCATTTGCAAAAGCATCTGATTTGCACAAATACTCATCAGTCCCAGCACCTACTGATATCAGAAGTGACTACAAGCACTGGGATACTACTCTGATTTTTCAATATCACCAGCCCACGCATCCCTCTGCCCTATTTATGTGTGGCTCAGCCTCTTAGGGACCATAACTGAGTCTTTATGAAGCCCTTGGATGGGTTTTACTGCAAAACAAAACTAAGAATGAACATGCACAATTACACCAGGACAATAGCCTAAACTTAACAATCACTTCCTCTAATTGTCTGAGGCAGCCTGTAGAATGAAAAATCATCTTGTGATAAATCCTTGTTGGTCATTTACCACCATTAATCTATACTGTCAAAATGAATTAGGTGCAGAGGAGCATGTTAATTACAATGCAGATGACACTCTAGCTTTAATTATCATGACTTCAAAGTAAGCAGTGCCAGTTAATCGACCTCAATCACTACACACGGCTGCTGGAGGAAAGCGCTATTGAGCTGACAGCATCAACATCCAGCTTGCAGGGTCTGCAGTCACAATGCCGGCATTATATCATCTCTTTTCCAAGCTGCTCTCTATTTCTATCCACATTAGTCAGGTCTATGGGACACTTTTTCCACTGCCTTAAATTAGGGGTAACCAATTTTGTCAATACGTAGCAACCTGGCTTTATTTATAGAACACTTCAGATTAAACAGCAAAAGCTCCCACTGTCCTTTTATGCCTTTTCATTTTGCATTTAACAGCTACTTATTCATTTTACTTACCAACTAGGGCTATGTTTTTATAGCTTGCGGTTCCCATTTCAATATTATTTTATGCCATTTTCTGGAGGGCTAGGATTATGGAATAAACCTAAAACACCTGGACAGTTTGTAAGGCTCTGGGAGAGCACTTAGCCATGCTGCAAAGGCCCACAGGTCCCATCAGACAAATGTAGCCCTTCTGTTATTGTAGGACCTGAAATAAAAACTCTGAAAGCCCATCAGATTCCTGCTGAGATTCTCCATGTGAATCCCAGCGGGCAGGCTGACCCCTTGCTCTAGCTGGTGTCAGCATTATGCTTCTGCAAAGGTTAACAGATAAACTTGTTCTCCATACTCCCGCAGACAGGGCAGGAGAAGGAGGGATCTCAGGGCATGGAGACAGGATGGCAAGAAGAAACACTAATGCTAAAGCTATAAAAGTACTGGAGCAGGCTGCCCAACGAGGCTGTGGGGTTTCCAGTAGCAGAGGCTTTAAGAAGCCAGCGTATCTATCTGCTGCAGTGCCCAAGGCTCACAGCCTCTGGTGTGCTGGGTGTCACTACAGTGTATTTCCTGCTGCTTGATATATACCTTGTGAAAAGCTACCCTCAATTTTCCCTGAAACTGGGGTGAAAAATGCAAAAGCCTGAGAAGATACAAGTAGCCTATAAAATGTCCTGCTTTGCTCTCTCAAGCAGAGAAACCCAAGGAAATAAGGAGTTACAGCAATAAACCAATGAAGTAAAATTAAGGTGGGGAATTTAATCACTCAGGAGACGGGAAATTCAAGGCTATGGTACCCATGGCAACTACTATTTGTCCAAAGTGTATGGAACATTAACCTTAACTCTGTATGCGGAAACAGAAAAAAAATATGGGATGTATCACGTATGAATGCATATTTCATGCAGAGGGTACTCTGTGAGGGCTACTGTGGAAGCAGTAATTAAATTTCCTGCCTGCAGAGCAGGTAGGTTCATGCACAAGCAGCTCTTCTGAGACTTGAGCTAACGTCACCAGACAGAGCTCCCAGCTCATCCCCACAGCTCAGGCAGGGAAGGTTCGAGGTCTTGGTTTGGCCATAGTACCACATCCTGCTTTATAAGCTTCTGGCGGCTGTTCAGAGTTTGTTTTGAGAATTGCCATCTGTTGATTTAGGGAATGTTGTGATGTTACTTTCAGTTGTTGGGTCAACAAGAATTCTGCATTTCTTGTATGTTTCTGTTTTTAAGCAACTAAAGCAACATTCATCATTCAACAAGGTGCAAGTCCAGTTCCTGCTGGGTGACCAGTTTATTTGAATGTGAGAACCAGATTATCGCCGAGCTAGACAGCAAACAAGTTATCAGAACCTGAGGGTGTTTTGTTCTTGTCTTGGGCTGAATTTTAACCCTTGGCTGGGTGCTGAGGAGTCAGCTTACTTACAGAAAGAGCCAAAACCAAAGCCAGCCAGATACACAGTAACCCTGTGGATGGAACTGGTGTCCTTAAAGATTCAGTTTGTACAGGATCGTGAACAATTGCTGGCTGGTCTGTCTATCTTTGGCTATCTAAAATCTGGCAGACAAGAATTTATGAACATAGATAACAGCTGAGAAGACTAATTGCAGTCAGGGGGGTGCTGTTTGAAGAAGAATTGGTTTAATAAAAATCACTCCTATCTCTTGTCACCACTGTGGGACGTGGAAGCAGGCAGTCTGCTTGATATGACCTCCCCGAGGCCTAAATTTGGAGGGGCCATGTGCCATCTCATCTCAGGGCCAGAGGCAAGTTGAGGAGAGGCAGAGACCCCTCCTGCCACAGCCTGCAAGAGGAGGAGGTGTCTCTCTGCTGCGACTTCACTCATCCCCTGCACAGCCCCATCGCACACCTTCGCTGGGTGGAAACAACTTACTTTAGGCCAAATTGGGCCTCAAGCAGGGATCTTGGGCCTTGGTGCCTTAAGAAAAACTTGGGTCAGACGGCAGCATGCTGGGTCCCAGCACTTGCAGGCAGCCAAACCCAGCACCCAGCATCCACCACGTCACATTTTTCACAACAGGAGCAGAGTCAGACTGCAACCCAGCCCATCGCTCTTAATAAAGCAACTTAACGCATCCACAGTGTCAAACAGTGAAGCTTAGGTGTGACCTCTGTCACCACTTCTCAGGCTGATAGGACGAGGCCAAAATCCAGCCATGCCCAGAGAGGGGCGGATGGACTCAACGGAGTAGCACACCCCCCGGGCAGGCTCGGATGCCTGTGTGCCATGGGGTGGCAGGTGCCTTTGCAGGTTCCCATCCTCTCTTGGTGCCTCACCACATGGTAGGTTTGGGCAGCTCTGCAGATCATGGCTGGGGGCTCAGATGGGGCTCCCTGCAGAGGCAAGGAGGGGAGCAGTCTGAAACACAACTCTCCTCCTGAGCAGCAGTGTCCCTGTACAGTACAGTGCCAGAGGGTTTCCATCTAGTAATTTTGGACATATCTTACCAAGGCCACATTTATCTAGCAGCGATTCAAAGCAAGGAGATCTCCCACAGCAGAGAAGATTGCTGTTTGCTTCACCTGCACTTCAAAATGAGAGTGCTCACATGAACTCCCTCTGCCAGACACGGCTATTCCAGACCACAGCCGACCCACAAGCTGAAGGCACGAAGTGAGGCAGGCAGCCTGAGTACACTCTGTGAAGCCTGGTTCACGCTTGTACCTGGAGATCCAGTGAGCATAAAACAGTGGTGCTCCTCCAAGGCTGCCTGAGATCAGGCTTGTCCAGGGGAGCCTGCTTTATGCCCTGTGGGCCACCCACCACCCATACATGTGCTAGTCTACACTCTGCCTGCCCTCTTCCTTCTTGCTGAAGTCTCTGAAAACCTCAAAGTCAGCTCCAAAACAGGGGCTGATTGCCCCTCACCAGCAACAGTCAGCTCACAGGCTTGAAACTCCTCACAGGGCCATAAAAGCCAGAAATAAATCATTTTACATGGAGGAAAAAGGTAGGCTTCTTGCAAATACCAGCTGAGGGTGACATGAAAGGGGTGCCAGGGTCAGACCAGCTGATACAGGGCCATGTCGTAACACCAGCATCCTTCACATGACATCCTGTTGCAGGGAAGGGGAGGACTCCCAACAGCAGCACTGCCCTTCACTCCTAGAGACACAGGCACTCTCCTCCATCAGGGTTTGCCATCACTAGTACAAACCCCAGAGCAGGCTCATGAGGGCTGGGCTGAAGCTGCCAACCTCATTTCCAGAGAGCTGTTAGTAACCTTGGACTCTCCTCACTGTAAGCATATTAAATATGAGCTATTCCTCACAAGGGAGAAGTCAGGATTTGATATTGCACAGCAATGAACAGCTGAACAAGCCAAATCTTGAAAAATGGCTCTGCATATGTTTTCACAGAAGTTGCGGCAGGTTCAGGAATTAATCTGGCCAGAGACCACCACAGTGTCTATATGGTAACCTGAGTTAAGGCAGGTTTGAACTGCTGAAAAATCCCCCCCCCCCCAAATGATTTCCATTTCTGAATCTCTGACCTGCTGTTTATGGAAAGGGAAAGAAGTGCAGTAATGAGGTAAATGTGTTTACGAATGCATTACTGTTACCTTTCTACTCTAACACCTTACGGTAATGACTTTACCACCCATAGTTATTGCTAATCAAGATCAGCTCTGGGGGAGGAGGAGGAATCAGCTCTGCCACAAAATCTGTGCTGAGTAAAAACGTTCCTCATCACATGAAAGCTATAGCCCAGGCAGACTTATCTGCATCCTGTTAATGACTAGAAGTACCCCTTTTCTAGGAGTTTGCTCTTTATCTCTTACAAGGGCTCACATTTTACCTGGCACTCCTCTGTACAGCAGCAAGCACACCCCGAGCTGCAACCGCGTCGAAGCGTTCAGCAAGCTGTGCTGCCCTCAGGTCTGGAGTTCCCTCAAAAGCAGCACAGGCTGCTTTGCCAGCTAATCTTTCCAGCCTGCAGCTACAGAGCACAGCTTAGCTGTGGACCTGTGTCAAAGGTACATTTGTTAACACATTTCCCCTGGAGTGCTAATTAACATTTACATCAAGTGCTATGAGAGTGCAAAAGCTTCAACACAAACACACTGCAGGGAAATGCAAGGAGCAAATTCTCTTCCCTCCCCTTCCCCCCTCCAGATGCAGTGTACTGTTTGCCCTTCAGGAGCTGGTGAAAATCCAGTTTGTTTTGTAATCTTCTGTTCGCTAAAATCAGATATTTCTGCAAGTTAATAACTAACCAGCTTCTTTTTATTTAAAAAGAACAAGTGCGTTTAAAATTCTATGAAAGCAAGGCCCTGCTGGCACTGGCGCAGGCCAGCTCGCGCATCCCCCTGCTGACTCACAGCCTGGTCACGCAAAGTCACAATATTTTATGATTTTACAATAAACATAAATAAAAGAATATCAACACACTTTCACTTGCATCTTGAAACAAGACGGAACCCTCTTAAACTAAACACCAACAGAGGGAACACAAACACAAGTATCTGTAGCTGGATCTTCAATTGCCATGTTCTGGGATGCTGACAAAAGAGGCTCTAATATTTGTACCCATAATAAGATGTAGAAAAAGCTATCTGCAAACACGAATTTGCACTTGAAAAACTGCAAAGGCAGCTGCTGAAGTAGCTGGTTAATGAGCTATTCTTGATACTATTTCTCAATATTTATTGAGAAAAATGTGCAATCACATTGAAGAAAAATGTTTTAGACCACACTCAACGTAACTAAAACATGGTTGGAAAAAACCCTCTGAGTTTTTTCCAGGAGAAACAAAGTTTTTTTTCCATTTTTAAAGGAAAAACTAGAAAACCCCAGGTTTACAGACGAAAAGTCATATTCTATGAGCCATGCAACAGTAGTATGTAAAACTTCATCTATTCTGTGAACTCCTACGCCATGAGAAAGTACACAATATTATTCAATACATTCTCTCCTGCCACAACCATGCATCCTGCCCAGGCCTCCAGGAACTCAAATCTGTGCCTAAAAAAGTGCCAGTATTCTTGAAATAAGGCACGCCTGCAGATGTAGAGAAGTTTGAGCAAGGGGCACAGCTGCATGCTACTGCCAGAACTCACTTTCTGACTCTCCGCCTCCACAGAAATCAGGATCTGAGCTCAATAATATATACTATGAAAACACAGACGTTTCGATTGCAAACTGCTCTGGAGTTCTGTGAATGTATTTTGTTATTGTTGCCCACTTGCCAAATATTTGGGGTGAATAATTTTCAGCCTCGGTGTTTACAAACTGCTCTCATTGTTTCATCCTTTTTTTGAGTGTTGCTTGCTTCTGTCTTTTCAGGGGATAGCCAACTTTGTAAACAAGAAAATGAAAATAGCAAACAGCAACAGCAATGCATATTTTTGTTGGAGGTTGTCCAGTGCAGGACCCTAAGCACTAATGAGGCCACTCTCTGGGCAGTACTGCAGTAGATGCACCGCGCCATCAATGCCGAGCACATGTTCCAACAAGACAAGGTGATTATGTTTCTTCCGCTTGACCAGCTCTTGAAACCAGACATATTTTCATTAGATAAACGTTTCTGTATTCACCACGAATATTTTTAATGAACAACAAACATATTTAGCAGATTGCCAGTTCCCAAATTCTCTGTCCTAATTACTGCTTCTCTGTCAGCAACTCCTATCAAGAAAAGTCAATTCTGAGCTAGAATCTAAACTGGCACATTCCTGACATGATCTCCCAGAGACTCTTTCTCCGAAGATGAATGTCTGGGCTGAAATCCTGGCCTCAGCACAGGCGATAACAAAACTTCCACGAGTCTCCTCCAAAATTTGTGAAGACAAAACACCCCAGTATTTTCAGGGAAATCAAAATGGAGGTAGAACGCCCAGCTCCCAGAATACTAATAACTTAATTTCATGTAACAGGACGAGATGAATATAAACATGCTAACCTGTCCAAATTGGAAACCTTTCAAATTTCAGGCACAGGAAACAACAAGGTTTTTTTCAGACAGGATGTCAGAGCTACCCCTGTGGTTATATGTGAGCTGAGGACAATGTTGTTACACGAGATCAAATTACAAACACAAGCAAACAGAAAACAATCTCAGAACCTCATTGTCCGGGATTTCACAAGCAGCACAGCTGACCCATTAGGAAGGTTAAATGCTCTCAAGCGAGCTCTGGGAGAATATGAGAGGTTTGCTGCTGGACATTGAGTTCCATGCAGTTAAATGGTCAATTTGTTTGCCCAAATTAATGCTTATCTTACTGCAGGCTTGCTGTGGTTTCACTAAACACAATTGCCCTGCAAATCTTAAAGCAGTGGTTTTGCTAAAATTACAAGAAGCTTCTGGATTTTCCAAGCACCTAAGAAAACTATTTTGGTAGTTTCCACAGCACAGAAACCTGTAGTTACTCAGATATTTGAAACTTGCAGCAAGGCGGGAGACGGTCGCTTAACCACACACGTTACCATTTCATTTCTATTTCTAATGTTTAGCACAACCTTGCTCTAAGGAATTTCTGAAGTTGTTTACAAGAGCTGATGTAAAGGTTGTGTTCAGTCTGGCCCAAGGGCAATGATTTACTGAAGTCACTTGTAAACAGCAGAAAGAGATAATATTTTCTGTAATTGGGAGGGAGGGGGGGATAAATCCTCACCTTGTACCAAGGACCATTAGAGACAGGGCTGGTTTCCAAAATATTCGCACCTTCAGTTTCTTCCATGTCTGATTAGTTGCAAAACTTTGGTTTCCAATGAAAAACATTAAATCACGCTCTGGGCAAAACCAAACCAAACCATGCAGGCTCTAGTATCCCAGTTTGCGAAAGCCCTGCAGTAAGCCACACGTCACTTTTATGGTCACTGGTCTAATCCAAGGACGCAGATCCCAGTTCCGTGCTGGATTTCACACAGCTTGGCCTTTGTTCCAAGCCTTGATAGCTCCTCTTGTCAGACATTTATCTCCCCCAGACTTTCCTTGTAGATCCAGATTTTCACATACAAATGGCAAACGTTTACAGCTTCTCAAGACTATAGGAGAACTGACACTGAACCTCTCTGATCATCTCAGGAGAAGCCTCACAACAGAGTGCAATACGTGGCCACACATCTCTGCTGGGAGAGCTGGCCTAGACCATAAAATCAGAAGCAAGGTCACCCAGCAACCAACCATTCCACGTCACTACAGTAATAAAGCCAATTTACATTCAACTTGTTCCTTGGGTAAATAAATATTTTTACTAGATGAAAGAAACCCTGAAAGGATGGCAGGAGGCTGATTGCTCTGAGCTGCAGTACATTCATTTTGCTAGATGCAAGCTCTCAGCAAGGCATGGTGTGGGCTACATACAAACCCACAAAGCTCTGTTTGCAAATCCCGTTGGGGTCAAACCCCGAAGCACGTCTCCCTTTTAGGATGAACAGACCTGAGAGCCCCAGACAGCTGGGTGGGTAAACCCAGCAGGGTCTCTTGCGGCAGAGACCATGAGCTCCCATCCAGGACCAGCAAGATTTCCATCTGTCACATGTTCAGCTTCAGAAAGTTCCACTCTCTAAAGTCTACATAAAATAGGGATGTATTTACAAAATAGCCCTCAGTTTCCTGCCAGAGTGAGTACAAATCAGGCTATACCGTAGGGCTGCCGAGGGAACTTTCTGAAGCAGATTGTTTTTCTCAGGGCATGGAGCAACCATGTACCTAAAGGAACACGCTCGATTTAGAACATGACATTTCTCTCCAAACATACCATGCGCGTTATAGAGAGGGGTCACAATAAATATAAACAAAAGCAGGTAACAAAAGATCAGTCCTCTTCGTTCTGTTTACACTGCTTATCGGGCAGTGCCACTGCAGATAGCTGCTGCCCTAAAGTTTCGAAACTGACTGCGACCTCTGGCATCTATTTAAAGACACACGTGGCTTCGTTTTCGGTGCAGCTGCCCCGCCTGAACTTTTTTTTTTGGTGGCAGCTATGCAGAACGATTACAGTTAATTCTGTCTAAATATCCAATACTTTATTCAAACGTTCACACTGGCAGCATTGTTAAAAAGCAGCAGTACAGGGCTCTGACTTGCAGACCTCCTTCTGCCCCTGAAGCAGAAAGTGTGTAAGTGATTTGCTCCAGATCACATGGTTAATTATATACTGATCTTTTCATTAATCAAATCGACTTTCGTGAGATATTTCTCAGCAGTTCAATTAAAATTGGTCTTCAAGGGGTTTGAGATTACATTTTACAAACTCGTTGGTAACTAGAAGTGTCTGTCTAGGCTATGACATGAATAGTTCCAGGCCCGCAAACATTGTGAGTAGTGTATGTCTAACTCTAAACCAGGTGTATGCATTGTTGATTATGTATTTATATCAAAGAAGTGAAGTCAAATGACAAACAAACAGGCACAAAGTGTAAGGGCAAAGATGTCTCTTTATGGAGAGGCAGCAAAGCATAAGAGTGGAGATTTGGAAACCAGCAACCTAATCTGTCTTTGCCATTGATTCAGTGATTTTGAGAGGTGAATCAAAAGCTCTGTGCCTCAGTTTCCCCACGTGAGCTGTGAGACTAGTAATACCCAGCACACGAACAGGTGGCTGTGCACTGATCATATTCAATATCTTCATCAAACTTGCATCTCTGTCCACTGACACATAGATTCCTTCTATCACTTGCCCACACAAGCCGATGGCAAAGCAAAGCTGACTTACCCCTGCAGGGTAAGCGGGCACTAGTGTAACACCACCCCAGGCTTCTCCCCGTGGCCAACCCACAAGCCTACAGTCCTCCAGGCCCCGGGCACATGCTCATTCCGCTGCGGCAGCATAGCTCAGCAAGTTTGAAACAATTTGAGGCTCACTCATGAGCTCACCATCCAACCAACAGCTAACCAGCCAAGGTACTCCCTTCCCAGCTGGAAGATTCTGCTACAGACGGACTGCTGCTACGAATATTCACAGACTTTAAATCTCACTTTCCGTGATCTTATACGCCCAGGTCATTTTCTGACAGTCAAAGAGCTTCCCCAGTGCAGAACCAGACAGCCCCTCCAGAACTGATCCTGGCTGCCTGCTGTAGCCCTCAGAGTGCTGCAGGAAGTCTCCCTGGGGCCCCTCTGGCCACCCCGCACCCCCGTCCAGCTGGGGCAGGGTGTAAGACAGGGACCAGGGTGGGGGCAGGAACTACACCAATCTTTGCCCCAATTACTCACAAGGGTTGTTTATTGTAGCAGCTTCAAGGACTGATTTCCATGATTTGTTTTACTCTGATCACTAATTGCCTGCTGAATTTCAAAGAGTGCAGGTAAGGGGCCTGCCCAAATTATCAAATTGCTTTGCATTTTGTTTTTTAATCTGGTTTCCCTTTACAGGTCACCCACTTGGTGACATATTAGCTATGTTCCAGAGCACACAAAACTAGCCTTCCGAAGTTTGCTTGCACCAAGTAGCAAGGAAAAGCACTGCATCTCATTATCCACGTAGGTGTCCGTGCTACGTCTTCTGCTTTGATGACATTCTGTGGCAGTAATTTTCACAGGGTTTTTTGGTTTTGAATTGGCCATTTCCTAATTTAAAACAGAGCAATCAAAGGAAACGCTTTCCCCATACGCAGCATAATGTAAGATAAACTTTCCTATGGTTGCTGTGGAGAAGCAAACTCACAAGGTTTTCAGCTTCAACCTTTAGCATAAACCAGACATCTGTTCCGAGTTGTGTCAGATCACAGGAAGGATAGCCCACAGCTTGGTTTACTTCAGACTAATTTAGGAAATCAGGACTCTCCCTATACATGAGTCACTAACTGCTTGGGCAATGACAGGCCAGACATTCGTGTCTGCAGCTCAGTGGTTTTCCCCTGTAAAACAAGGGTGACTGCTCTTCCCCACGTCAGAAGGTGACTTGTGGCTGGAGGATCCTGCCCCAGGTACCAACCCAGAAACTGAACTTTTCAGCCCACTTGTACATCTGCAGTCCTGATGTCAAAGTCCACCAGGAAAGGAAAGAAGAGGAAAAAGGGAAAGTGCAGATGAGTCTAAAGATGGCTTTGAAGTGCAGTCCAGGAGTGGAGATCAGGAAGTGAGAGCTGTAATTGCAGCTGGGTACCAGTTTCCTTTTTTATTTCAGGAGAGCCCGCAGCATGGTGCAGTTGAGCTCTCTCCCTCAGAAAGCAGGCACCAACACTGCTCACGTCTGTACGAGGAGCTGTTAAATGGAAGGGGCTATAGACAGAAGAACCCTGCATTTCTAAAGCAGAGGCAAGTAGAAAGCATCACAAACATGCCTGAAATGACTGGTATTTCTTCTGGACCAGCAGGGAAAGCTGAAAACTATTTCTCATTTTATTTCATAAGGAAATTGCACTGTATTACCTGCAGTATTACCTGCAGGCTCTGCCCGATTTCCTTGCAATAGGGCCAGCCTCTAGCAAGCTCAAGAGAGAGGGGACGTCAGGTTCATGAAAATAGGTGGTCCAGGAGGCTTGAGAGATCCTGCAAGTACCCTGCTGAGCAAAAGGGTCCTGGCCAAGCTCATGCCATCAAGAAGCCCCACCAGAAGGAAGCTGCCAGTGCCACGGAGATGGGTACATTTGACTTCAGGCTGGGAGAGGCTTTATTCCAGGCTGCCGCAGAGCTGGCAGTGCCAGGCCATTAGTGACACCTCAACACTGTTCACACCTCACCGAGCTGGATGTTCAGCTGAATACAGAGCTGGCACAAGCAAAAACCTCAGACCTCAGGTCCTACAGGCCTTTGACCCGAGCCTTGGTAAGGCTGCCTGTTAGAAAGCCTGCCCTGGCCTGTCAGTAACAAGCTGCTGCCACAAGTTAACGTGTCAGAACAGGTTAATGGACATCCCGCTCTAACTTTAATGCTATTAGTCAACATTAAACTGAAGGTTTACATTTTTTTCCTTTTTGAGATAAGCTGCAAGGCAGGGATCAGGGATGCTGTAAGAAAACACGGACTCTTAGTATAGTGAAATAAACCTGTTTGTTCCAGTTAGGAAAGGCTTGTGAGCTGAACTCACAAGTTATGACAGAAATTACTGCATCCTGAAGATCATTGCAAAGGGTTTACGGTTTGGTATTTGCTAGGCATACCTTGAGTGTTTGCCCATTATAAATCTCTTCTTGTTTAGGAAAGAAATCTCATTTTGCATCATACTGTGCTTATCTGTGAGCAAAAGCGGGGGCAGAATCTGGATATGCTGGTGTTTGCAGACAGTCCTGACGCAGTACAGCCCGTCTCTTAGCTTCACGATGAAGAAAATGATCTACAATTGTGAAATCACTGCCTAACTGCCTAATTGATAAGGACAACCACTGCAATCCTCTTTCCTTCTTGGCCTGTGTCCCATTTACTACACATTACTGGATATATAGAAAAGAGAATGGCAATATAAAGTACAAGCCACACACATAGAAGACAGATTATTTATCTCCATGTCTTGTTAGATTTCCTCTTTCACCATGGCCAAGAAACTCAGCTTTTGCAATTCATTTTTTTCTCCTTTCATGACTGTATTTGCCATCCTTCTGACAGCCCTTGAGTTCTCCCAAGGAATGGGGATTTGTAAATAGGATTAGGGTAAGGCGCTGGAGAGACCTATCCCTTTAAAACAAAGCTACATTACATACGATGAACAAGGTGCTGCAGGAGACTCTCAGCAGGCCTTTGCTTTGCAGAAGAACGAGTTTTCTCCTTGCCTTGTTACAAACCAAGACAGCCACCCCATTTCACCCTTCTTTTCAGGAACTCTCTATGGCACCACAAACACCTTGCAACATTAGATGCCAGCTTCCTGATGTCAGCCATCCCAAGGGAAGTCCAGCCCACCACAAGATCAAAGCAATTTAATTCATGCTTTCTTGCCCAGAAAGGAAGGGTGGGTTTGTACAATTCCTCAGTCTTCAAAATTGATAACACTTGGGAGCAGCAAACCCACACACCCAGAAAAAGTTATTGTTGCCACCACCATACTGAAGGAAGCAATGACCATTTTTTCCCCCATGGGAGGAAAGCCTGTGGTAAACCAAATACTTGCATGCATTAAATATTAGATACTGACATCACAAAGTATTAAGTAATGGTACTTTTAAAAATGTTAAATAAAAAAAGTGTTATTACTTCCTGTTCTCCATGGATGTCACACACTCAGTAGTGACCTTACTGCTCAGCAGTCAGCTGCAGAAAAAAACAACAGCTCTGGCATAATTCTACATGAGCTGTGTAACAGAACCCGGGTCACTGAACACTGTTCAGTATTACAGCTAAGCTAGGCCGAACTCTACCCAGCATCCCTATACACATCAAGCAGGTCACCTCACAGTTATTCCAGTGCCTTGCTGACTCAGAAGTAATATAGAGAAGAGAGTAGAGGATAGATTGTGTCTGAATTGAAATTTGCTGCTCAAAAGCACATCATTGATGTACTATCAAGACAAGATTTCAACTTGCAGAAGAAAGAATGTGCAATTCACAGGAAATTGCTGCTTCTGCAGAAATAAATTTAAATTCTATTTTGTCCTAACAACGTGGAATTTCTTAAGGGCAATGTGAAGAGCTTCCATACCACATTAACTACTGGTTTTACCAAATACACTGTATATTTCTAGCAGTATATTTTCCTTAACAGAAGGAAATGTTCTGAATTGTAACCTGAGGGAACAGGAACTGCTGAGAAAAACCACATCACCCACAGAAATCTCACCTGTACTGCAGCACAATGAAATACCACCATTTCTACATACATTCCTGGAGAGAGGGAGGCAGAACTGAACCCCAAGAAGGGATCTAAGATAATGGGGAATGACCCTAACAATGTATGGCTTCTGAACCATAGTTTTAAAATTAATGGCTATGTCCATACATTTTTTGTGGTGCTCAGCCCACGTGAGGAAGGTTTAAAAAGGCAGAGATCAATCCTCGTTTGTCCCTAATGTAATTTCTGGCAGCCCATGCAAGCCTAAACAATACAGCAAGCCTTTAAGCAAATGTCCGTGTCCAGCAATTGCTTTCACATATATAGGATGCTGAGAAATAGCACTTTATGTGTGATCAAACAAATGATACCTACATGTGAAAAACATTTGGAGGTGTGTTCACTGCCTTTGATCAAAACATCAACAGGAACAAGACGAATAAACAAAAATCGGTCTAAAACATCCCTTAGGGTAGACTGGAGGAAAGCTACTGACATTACAGCAGCACCCTCTAGTGCTGCTGTAGTCGTATGGTGTAGAATATCTCTTGGGTCAGTGGGGGTCAGCTGTCCTGGCTGTGTCCCCTCCCAACTCCTTGTGTACCCCAAGCCTATTGCTGGTGAGGTTGCGTGAGAAGTAGAAAAGGCCTTGATGCTGTGCAAGCACTGCTCAGCACTACCAGACATCCTTTATGTTATCAGCACTGTTTCCAGCACAAACCCAAAACATAACCCCATACCAGCTACTACGAAGAAAATTAACTTTATCCCAGCCAAAAGCAGCACAGTCATAATAAAATAGGTGCATAAGTCCAGGTCCATAAACGAGCTAAAAGTCTATGTGACACAGTGGTGAACACAAAATAAGAAGAGGCAATACTGAGTGTGTAAAACAGGATGGAGGAGAACCATAATTTAGAAGTGGAAGGTTAGGTATGACTTTAAAAAAAAAAAACCCACTTTTGTTGCTCTCCTTAAGTCATGGAGCAGCTGCAGGGCAGCCAAGCCACAATGACCACCCTTCCTCCACCTCACTCCCTGCAGCTGTAGGGAAAGCCAAGGAGGAATTCAGTTGCCTCAAGTACTATACACAGACACACCCATCCAAAGCCTTCAACAACTCAGCCTTCATTCCCCTCACACTGCTCTGTGTTATCCTTTGTGCCTGGGAAGCATGGATCTGAGATCCTACTAAATCAGACAGAAAAGTACCAGGCAATGGTGACATTCTGCATCTGTGCCGAGATCCAACTGTCACCTTATGGTCAGAGCTGTAGAAGGGGTAGCACAAGAGATCATCATGTCCGCTACACTGCTAAGATATGTGTGCATCTAAGCCCCATAAGGTGCTTTTGTCTATCTTTAAGTACAGACCTATTTTTATTATTTGGCTCTAATAATTCCGTTTGCCCCACATGCAGTCTTTAGAATCTGCCTTTTTTCCAGTGTCTTAAACTGTGGCAAGGCCACAGCTATAGTTACACTGGGTTTGTCACTTTAGCATCTCATATCCCAAACAGGTAAGACAAAGATACAAAACTCCCTAAAGTAGGACAGGTATATTACACGTCAGGAAACAACACTAATGAGGTGCCAACACAGAAACACCAACTAGTATTTCTATAATTTCTTCTACATGGGGACCTGCAGAAGCACAATGAAGTCTATCAGGTCCCCAAACAATCACCCACATAGATAATCTGCCAGTTCCTCCTCCTGCTTATCCCTGCCAGTTGAAGTCACCTTCATATTATCCTGCCTGGGTCTCAACCAAACAGTTTCTCCCTCATTCTTGTCCTTCAAGACAGAGAGGGAGCAGGGAGAGGATGTAAGCTGTTATAGAACATGCACTGGGTTTGCTAGTCTATCTTTTGTGGAGCTGCCCAATTAATCATACCATCAAGCTTATGAAAATAACCCAGTAGTAAGAAATTGTTTAGAAGGTTCTGTTCCTCATTCATACATCTGGCTTCATTAACTCATAAATTGTGACAGTTTCCTATAAACTAATGAATGAACCACTAACTTGGGACATCTTTCATTATCATAAAGTTATTTCCTGCCTGCTTAATTAAGCTCAGAGAGCGCTCTAGCAGAAGGAAAGCAGAAGCAGACCCTCTTGGGAAGTGATAAATGCCAGAGGCCGAGGGGTATTCTGACAGTTTCAGCACAGCTAAACACACTGGGTTCGCTCTGTAGCAGAAATGAAGAGCCTCAGCCAGTGTGGGAGGCTGGAACAGGGAATTAAACTGTAGCAGCATCTTTGACTAGCAGAAGTTATCTATGGATCCAGCAGTCTAACTTCCACCAGCACTGTATAAAACCAGAGGAAAAAAATACCCACAGTGGGTCTAATTTTTGACATAAAACCAAGATGAATTTTACATGGAGGCATGTAGACATCGGTCTTTTTAAGGTTAACATAGCAGTTGCAGAACTGTCCACCAAGCTTTGCAGTTTGGGTTATTAATCATACAGTTCTAAGAAACAGAGACAAAAGAGTATTTTAAGAGCAGAAACATTCATGACATACAGAAACAACCATATTCGGCTAGCACAGACACAGCCTGAAGCAACTGACTAGAGAAAACGATTCTTTCCATTCTGCCCACTAAGTAGGGCAACCCTTTCCTCCCCCTTCATATCATATCAGCACTTGATGTTCCCAACCATGAACTACAGCAGAAGGCTATCCCTGCTTCAAAGACTTTTACCTTCTTTCCACATCCTCTCTGGCTTGGTGCTGGTACTTTAAAAGTTGTATCTTATCTGAAAGACAGACATAAAGAACTTCATTACAGGCATCTATATACACACACACTGCCTTCTCATAAAGGGTGAGCTTACTTCACCTGAGTTTCAGGAGCAAAAAGGAAGGAAATACCAGCTCTCCAGGGACCCTGCCCAGGGAGTGGTTTGATAATCCCCTGCAGATGAACTGACCCCACCCTGAAACGTGCTCTGTAGAGCAAGCAACAGATTTATCACTTCTCCTTCCAGCTCTAACTGATGCGGTATTCCAGGCCCCCCCTGTCAGGTCTGTGTTTCTGCTACTTCTTTTGACGGTGCTATTTTGAAAGGTGAAGCTGACCTTTTGCCCAGCAAAGTGTTCAGAGCCTTCTCAGCCTCTGACAAACAAATAAGGGAGAATTCAAGTCCAACCCACCTTTAATTTGCTTTACTTACATATGAACTGAAACCTGGAACAGAGGTGGTCAAACACCATCATTCCTGCTTCCTCCTGCTAGTAGTATCCTCTTGCCCGCATGCAATTTGGCCTCAAAACATTGCTGGTAATTAGGTATCAAAACGGAACCCAAGCCCTTGTGTTTCCCACTGTAGATTCCTATTTCCAGGGTCTTGTCTAACCAAAACCAACTGTAACACGACTGACCTCTCTGCAAGAATAACTCAGGAGATTATATGTATTAATGTTATGTGATGTTATCGACCATAATAATACCATAATGTTCCCTTCATCATCCCTCTAAAGGTTTTGGTGTCTCTCCATCACCCCCTCTTGAATGGATTACTGGGGAAAACGTTGCTTCTCATCAGCATTTCTCAAGTTCTTCCACTACAGACCACTAGAGCTTTAAATTTTGCCTTTGAATTTTTATCACTACATTGTCCACTTCATAAATTCTCTCCTATAGCAGAACACTCGTATCGCCAAATAACACTAATAGGAGAGAAAGAATTGCGAGATACGGTAATCTCAGATTTGGTAATACAGACATGCATACCCCAGGGACATTTGTAAACCTATCTGTGAATAAATTCTCATCCTCCCTGCAATGGTGGTTGCAGTGGAGATAAAAATTTTGCCCTCCCTTGTCTTGTGCGGGGAGAGACTTAGACAGGATCCCACAGGGTTCCCAGACAGTCTCCAGCATTTCTGTAGGCTGGAACAGTTTCCAAGCACTTACTGTTTAACACTGCTACACCTCACCGAGTACCTAACTGTTGTGCCCCTTTCTCTTACATGAAACAGATGGCTAATGGACCAACTCAAGGTCAGGTCTGAGAAAAAAATATCTGTACCACCAGCTCCTCTGTCCCAAACCGATGGTAGTAACAATACCTTGCGTAAGTGCATTTCTGATAGTGTGTATTGCTGATTTGTAGGCTGACGTGGCTACTGAAACTGAACAGAGCTTCTAGTCATATGGAACAAGTACCCTGCCTTCCTTGTTGAAGCAAAAGTGACTTAAGAGACAAGCCTATTCCCAAACCATTCAAAACCCTCTATGTATTAGGTAAAAGAACTATTACTGACAGAAAAAAACCCTAAACAACTTCAGAATCATGCTGGTGGTTTCCAGGGTGAAAGACCTGGTACTGTGTGAGCTGTTTAAGATGAAAAAGGAGCGTTTGATAAGAGAGAAGCAAAAAAGCTGGGAAAAGGCTGAAATGTTTATAAAGCCAGAGTTTTGGCACTTAAATTTGGTGCTGAATAATATCCTTTTCTAAATGGAATTTCTTCTATGAATGGAAAATAAATCCCTTTGAGACTATACCTGGATTTTTTTAAGCACAATGCAGTTTGTCAAAAAGGGCACAGAAAGGGACCAATGCCAGCTACTCTGTGTATTAATTTCACCCAAGTAAACCAACAAAACTCCTGGTTATGAAAGTAAAGTGACAATAATTCTTGAGGCTGCTTTTCAAGTGAGTATTACAAATAAGAAGGCTAAAGCTGAACTATGACATTAGAAACTTGAAAATTTGCTTTTTGTCATGGTCTAAATAGGAAAGCATAATAAAAGCACTGCTTTCCTGTTAAACTAGAAGCCTAAACTTCTTAGTCAGTACTTTTGGTTGGGTTAGTTCAGCTTCCCAAACTGAAGAAATGAAAAAAACAAAAGCAGTGAGACAGGCCTGTTGTAAAGACAGCTTTGTGCCAGCAACAGAGTTTGTATATTTGTCATCAAAGTAATAATTACTACACTTTCTTTAAAACCCTAGGAAAATCTGCAAGTGTCGAGTAGATTCAAAGAGCCCATGGTTTCATGGAAGTGCATCACATCCCTAAAAAGAAACAGCCCACAGGCAGCAGAGCCTGAGAATCAGGGAGCTAAGAATCCATACAAAACAGAAAAACCTAAAACCAAAAACTCTTAACGCAAAGGGGTGAAGGATGAATCACAGTCCTCGCTGGATTTTTGGCCATTTGCTTTTTGCATTTCTCCCATGTGGGTTTAAAGAACTACCCAAGCTTCTTTACAGTTTTCCAGTCATGTTCACCATCGGACACCCATGCCTCAATTCAACACTATGAATCAGAATAGCATACGAACAGTAGTAACTGAAAAACTTTAGTTGGGAATTAATTTAAGATTAGTCTACTGCTGAAGCTAAATGTGTCTTGAGTGTTTCCCTCTGATGTCAGAAATCTCCAGTCTGCTACTTTGTAAGGAACTGCACCTCTGTTACCAGAATAACCAGGCAGATGTCCCCACCAACTCCTCCTCCCTATTGCTCTGAAGAACAAGAAATAAATGATTAATCATACCACAGCAGACACAGTGTGTTTTCCAGAGAAAGAAAAAACTAAGGTCATGGCACATGCGGCACTTCCATCACCGTGGGTCAATCATGTTAATTTAGGGAGAAAAATAGAAGTGGTGATGGTCTTATACCACAATTGCTTCAGAAGAGTAAACTGAGATGAAGTCAGAGCATTTGTAATACAGATATAAATCACCACCCCCCTGGCAAGTAGGGGTCATATATTACAGGATATGAAAATATAGTCTCCTTAATCCTGTAGGTATGAGGGGTGCATGGGTCCTGCTACTAATCTATATTTGGCCAGAGTCTGTAATGGTTTCAGCTATACCTTGTGATACATTATGCCAATCACAAACACACAGACATTATTTCAGCACTAGAGCATGCAGAACAACAGGAAAGATGACTCGCTGTGCATGCTCCTCTACATAGCTGTCCAGCTCCATTTGCAATATTGGAAAGCAAAGCTTGGTTGTAGGAAGACTCAAATGAATTTCTATTGTCTGAAGAGCCTTGATTTCAAAGGGAAAAGAGGGACCATCTTCTATGTGGTTGAATGCTGGCAGCTAATTAGTTCTTCCAGTCTGGCATAGCTTAAAGCATTCTAGACTGTTGACATACAACCTATTCAGTCCTACCCAACTCTGTCTAAAATAGGGCCATATGGCTATATATAAGCATGTTATGCACTGTATGACTTAGCAGATTCCTCCACACTCTGGCAAGAAATGTCTGTTAGCGTTACTTTCCCCTACCAGTCACACATCTGTGTAAAACAGAAGCAGAAACATATTATAGGAACAATACAGTACAAGGCTATATGTAAGGCTTTCAGCCATATGCAAGATGGTGTATGTTTTACAGAAAAAAAAAAAATAAATCCATATATATGCTTTATTTCCATCAGCCAGACAGTTCATGCTTACTCATTTTCAGAAGGGCAACAAGTTTGGAATGCAAAAAAAAACTTTATTAGCATAAAAAGTACACATTCAATAATCAATACTCAAATTCCTTCCCAGCATCTGGCATGTTTGATACACCTTTCCATATCTGCTACAGTTGAAGGACAAAGGGATTGTAAGTTGCCAGAGGTTTAGGGTTACAGGGGTGTTGCTGGTGGGTTTTTTTGTTCTGTGCTTTTTTAAGTTATGTAAACAATTCAGGGTGAAACCTGTACAAGCAGAATATTAGCTGTCATTTCTACATGTGAAAGTTAAATAAAAACCAATTTCACCAATACAAAAAGCAATATAAAAAAGTATTCAATGCATGACATGCCATCAGAAGAAAATGTAGGAGGACATGGCCAGTGAACATATTTTAAAAGTTAGTTCATACTGGAAATTCTCTGTAAATAACTGTACGGCTTAACATGAAAAACATTATAAAATTACTTGGTTCCATAAGAGATCTGTACAGCTGCATCTATTTTAACTTCATTACACACAAATATATTAGACTGATTAAAACGAATAAAAAAGATCATTCAAGTTTAACATTTTAAGCTGCCTATTTGATAGAGTAACTAGACAGAGGTAGATGTCCAAGATTAGTGGCCAAGCTATTCTAGCAAGACCGTTTAGCTATCTTGTCAAGTTTCTACATTCAAGGCCAATGCGAAAAGATGAAGGATGTCTTTTAAAAAGGGAGACAGACAACCTGTACTGATGGAAGTAGCTTCAATTATACTGCTGGAAGAGTATGTAATAATAAATCATTTACCAGACCACTGGATCAAGCACTAAAGCTCATGCAGTCGCTTTAACAAAAGTGAAATTAATTTGCTCATTTCCTATGCTTATTTTAGAAGCTGAACCAATGCTACTAATGCGGCTCCTAACTAGTCAAAATAAGACTGCAGGGTACCACGACGGCGAATATCACACGTCCAGCAATGGAAACCACCTCCCAGTGAATTGGCATGGCGGATATTCACTTTAATTGTAGAAATGCCTGCAAGAAACATACATCAGATACTTTAAAGTTAAAATCTCAAATGCATGTGGTACGCTTTGATCAGAGCATTAGATAATGCTTCAGCAGATCATACGGCCAGATGCAAGTACTGGAAGTATTTCCTACTCCTTTGTTAAGAATTTATTTTCCCAAATTCAAGGCAGAGAACAAGCAAGGAACATGGCTGGCTTGTTTATTCCAGTGACACCCTCAGGAATAACAGCACATGGAGGACAGCCAGTGTTTGAGGTGTTACAATGTGCCAGTAATAAAAAGGCAAATTTGGGTTTTGCAGTATGTGAAGAGTTAGCTGAAATACTGCTACAATGTATGACCAAGGCACAAGGCACACTTACTTAAACCTGCTTGAGCATTTAAGGTTCAGACACTGAATGTGCTCTTTCAAGTGCTTTTCAAGAAAAGCAGCATTCAAAATACAGAGCTCTGAATCCTTTTTTCCATGAAAGGGGGAAGAGTCTGTTGTACTTACTACCTCGGTTAAGCTTCCTCCCACTTCTTTTTACTCTGATACTTCAGCTGTGGCTCAGCTTATATGAAGTCCTGCCAGATGGCCTAGCATCAGAAGACTTCTCTGTTATGAAGCTTGCCTTTTTGCTTCTTGGTACTTTGAAGAGCTAAGGAGCAGCTCAGTGGAATCTATTATATAGGTCAGCAGTAGTTTTGTTCCCAACAGACCCGTTTTAGTTCTAGAAACTTACTGACTACATAAGTTTATCTAGAACTGATACAAAATATGACATTCAAGCATGAAAGATATGTCATGATTAGCATCAATAGCCTCATTTTTAAATACTTTCAAGCATTTATAAATCCTCAGCTCCTTGGTCATGCAGAAAATTAAAGCAACCTAAGACTGGAAAGCTAAGGGATTCACTAAAGGTTGCTGGTATTTAAAAACAGATTAAAGCATTAGATTGCATAGTTCTCACCTGCAATCATCTCAGATTTGAGGGAAGCTTCAGTAAGTGCACTCGCATCCATGGCACCAACCCTTCTTCTAGGTTCACAGTTGCTATCTTCCACCTTTGGATCATTCTCTCCTTCCCATCATTTTTGTCCCTTTAAAGGGGTCTTATGCTACTGGGGAGTATTATCTTTTACTCTATAACACAATGATTCCCTCACTTCTCATGACTTTCCATCTACCCACCAGTCTTCTATCTATCCTGTCACGTTTCACATCACCATATGCTTATCCAGCAGCAATAGTCAGCTGGCAAGCAGTAGTAGCACCAAGCAACCTGGCCACCTTCCTACTAACCAACTATAAGTCACAAGTAGATCTACCTACATCTTTCCCTCCCAGCATCATGGAAGTAGTTGGATTAAATGCATGAGTTCAGTTTTTTAAGTGTTTATTACCTGTGTTTGCAGTGAGCAGTGCGTAAGACTTTCAGATTTTATATTCAATTACTGTTCTCCTACCACCACCTATCTAAACATATTCCACCCTATCATGAGGTTACATCTCACAGAACTGAAATTCTCCATAAATGAGCAGAAATACGCAGGCTAAGTTGTCTTAATTTGACAGTTTGAAGTATATCGAGTTTGAAACTAGAAAAATCTGAACATTTTGGCAATGAGGGATAGCCAGCTCTACATCACTCAGCTATATGCACACTCAGCCTCTCCAAGACAGATTTTTACCACTGAACTGAACAGTTTTACATTAAAAAAGCTCATTCAAAAGCATGTTAGCAGTAACTTTAATTGCTAATCATACCTTTATTTGCTGCAAGCTGTAGGGACACCAGGTGTAAAAAGCACATATTCCTATGACTGAAGTATTCAGGAGAGAAATCACTGAATGATTCTTACTTGCTAATCCAATTCTTTAAGTACTTTTTCCAGTGCTAGCTGCTTTGACTACTTTAAGCAAAACCTTTGTTCATCCTGATGCACACAGCTGGTATCACAATAATTTTGGTTTAACATATGTTGAAATACGTTAGGACATACCCAGATTTTCAAACATCTTCTGAATTGATGTCTCATTGGCATCCACCATCACACGTTTCTCATCCAGCATTAGGACATTCATGGAGAGCCATTTAGAAGACATCCACAATGGGTGATCTAAACACATGAGAATGAACCTTCTACTGTACCAGTGTTGCCTCATATTATCTTAAGAATACTCTTGGAATTGTTAGAAAAGACAGAGTGAACATACCATCTGGGATGAGTGGCACTGGGGGTTGAATCACAGTCCAGCCTGCCTTCTTGAAGAGCTCAATCTGAAAGAGCAATTTAATAAGAGTCTTCAAGTATCACATTATGTCCTCCAACCTATGTCACGTTTTCTCAGGCTACTTCAATGTACATGACATACCCTTCCCTCTGTTCATCGCTACTCTTGCCCTCATTCAAGCTCCGTCTACAAACCTCATACAAGTTTTCATACAAGCATTTTTTAAAGCCTTTTCAAACTTTGCATACCACTAGCATTTTCTGCTGGTTTTCTCTATGCTCTTTATACTAAGATATGCTAAAGACAAAAGGTAACACATGCAGTTTGGAGCTTGTGAAGTAAAGATATTAGTAACGGCCCAGAAGTATTAAGTTCTTTATTTTTTCTATTATTTCTTCCCATATGACTGAAAAAGCCATTGATTATGAATTACATTGCCATTTGCAGAAACACCACATAAAATTATATTTGCATCACGTTTCATAAGAAAATGTCATTTATTTAACAAAGGGAAGAAAATAAAATCATTGTATGGACTCATTTGTGTCCCTAAGAATTACACAATTAAGTTAAAAATAAGAGGAGGGTAATTTGACTGAGGAGAATTTTTAACTTCGTTATGCGAATACTTGGAAGAGCTCAAGTGTCACCACGAGGTGGAGCTCCGATTCCAAAAACTCAACCAGCCTGGCCTGACACGATTTTAAAGAATAGCTTCCCCCTTTCACCCGCCCCTCTGAAACAGCAGGAAACTGCGGGAGAACAATTGTCACTACACTGCTGAGAAAGTTCTAAAGTCAAGATGCAAATACTCTAAGTTTCTGGACAACTGAGTGCTATTTAAATTCAATAATTAACTATATTCAAGTGCATACACCATAAATGTGTGGATAAGCCATTACGCATCAGGGACCTAATCCAGTTGAGTCATTTTTTAAAACAAAACACTTTCCATTCTGCTACACCCTTACCTGATGGCAGGGACGGTCTGGGTTAGAAAGCACAAGGCCGGGTCCAATGATATTAAAAGTGGCATCAATGTGCATAGGGTTAGGATCCTTAAAGGAGATTACATGCACCCTATAGTCTGGTGCAAGATGTCGCCTCATCCATTCAATGCCCATGTAATTTGTAACCTGAAAACAGGACAAAGTAAATTGTACTGGGCTAGAAAAACTGCATCCAAGCTTAGTTTGTCTAAAGTTTTATTTAAATAAATATTTTAAGTCAAAATAATAGAAGGTTGTGCCTTTAGCTGTTTATCTGTAAAGCAGTCCTGTACACCAGACATTCTACAAATAGTAACTTCTGTCAACATTCTTATTTTAACGCTGTTCAGGAATCCAAAAAGACCTAAGTATCGATCACTCAGATAGCAAAACTGTTGGAAGAAAGCTCTGTTTACCTGGCTCCTTTGTACAAAGATATCTCTTCCAGCTCTAATGAAATCAGCAGCATCAAAACACGGCTCAAATTCAGTAGTTACAAACTTTCCCTGAGCAGCAAGTTTATGCCTGTCTTCAACAGAGCGTATTGGATAATCCTAGTTACAGAAAAAGGAATAGCAACTTTAGGCTGGAGTTGGTAAGGAAATGTTTTCAAACTATTTGCTACTGAAAAGTATTTTGAAATTAAGAAAGTATGTTTATATTGATAGCTAGAATGTTCCTTTGGTGTGGTTTGGTTACTTATTATTAGACTAAAATAATAAAAAAAAAAGCCATAAATGTGGAAGTTTAAGCAAAAGGTTTTAAGTACATTCGAGAACAGATGATAAGAGTTACACCAAGAAGTTAACTCTCTTCAGAGCTACTGCCTCTATGATATTCTGGGTTCTGGGTCAAAAGTATTTATTGCCAGTGGAGTGGAAGCATCATTCTAAGAAATCACTACACAGTGGCAGAAATACTGGTATGCAAGCTATTTCCCAAGAAAATATTTCCCTCCTTTTCCCACACTGTAGAATGGAGCACTACTTCAAACCAGAAGGTAGATCTTCAGGAATTTAAATAGTTTTTAGGGTGAAACAATGCAATTAAGAACAAATGAGGTGTAAAAAAAAAAAACAGTACAAACAAAAACTATTGGATAAGTAGTTTCCATGCTTCAGAACAGGCTCTGGAAGTTTTCTAATACTGACAGATTACTCTAAGGCAACTCAACAGACTTCTTCACATCATTGATAAGATGTCACTGTTCCCAGAAAGTTATAATCATTCCACAAACACTTTTAATTCACTTACTATAGATGTTCTTACCAAGGTCCTAATGCATTTGGGGGACTATAGGAAACTACCAAAATTGTTCGAGTCAAAGTTATGACAACAGCAAAAAATTAAGGAAATATTTCATTAAATATTTGGAAGGTAAATACTGTTTAGATCCTCCACTACTTCTTTTATGTCACTTTTAAAATTCTAATATCATACAGAACAAAGATTATGAGTTTTTTTCTGTGACAAAATATATATTCTTTCCCATTTTCTAATACACTTAAAACACATGTACATTCTCAGGGAATCTTAATTCTTTAAAATACTCTTTGTGGTATCTTTATAGCATTCCTTCCTTGCAGTGCTAAGTTACAGCCAGTTATCAAAATAATTCAAAGCAGACTTGAATTCAACAGACACAACTTCCTGTTTCTTATTCCTGAATTGCACACACTGGAAAGGCTACAAACTATGTGCATACCCTAGAAAACCAACACATTTCAAGATTTGTTTTGTGTGTGTGTGTGTGTGTGTGTGTGTCTCCCACTCTACCCTGTGAAACCTAGATAGCAGATTGAAATAATCAACAAAATGCTATATAACCAGAACTGAACTTCTGAAGCAAAATGAGAACAATACCTGATCGTAGAGCTCATCTGCCATTGTGGGTTTGGGGGCAGTTGTCCACTTAGCACCCTGGTTGAAATAATCTTTGATTATTCGTCTATATGCTCTATACTCAAAGAACCGAGCACGCCAAGCCATAGGTGCTTCAATGATTTCATTTCCCACCACCAACAGGATGTCTCTTGGCATGGCAGCATACATACCTGAAAGAACAATGGCCATCAGCTTTTGAGACAAATATGCTCTCCTCACCTCTTTCAGCTTATTCACATTTCACCCTCCTTTTCACTATTACCACTATCCAAGGGAATGGCAAAAAGCATCTGTAGCAAAGTAGGGAAACCAGTGCATAATCTGAGGTCCTTATATTCTTCAGTAGGTTTTCAAAGTGATTTTTTTTTGCTCCAAATATCTGCAAATTTCACTACAAAGCCTCACTCACAACAAGTTCACGGCTAGATGAAAGCCATCCTCAATCTGCAAGCCTCTACTTCATAACTGGTTAATGGAAATTAACTAGACAAATGCTTATGAATTACCCAGATGACTAAAAGGTGATGAAGGGTAGCAAGTTTTCCAAGTGGTCCTCATTTCTCTATATACTATCCTTCTAAAAGTAATAGCACAGAAGAATTTGATGGAGCACAGAACTAGTGCAGGAAGTAGTCCTGTTAAGACTTTTCATTAACAGTGTCTGTTCCCTAATAAGAAGACATCTGACATGAAAGGAGCCTGGAGACTAAACTTGACAGAAAGCCAAATATGAGCCAGCACACTCTCACTGCAAGTAACCAAAGACATATGGTGCTACACAAGGAGGAATGTGGTCAGTAGGTAAAGAGACATTCAAACCTCCTGGAGAACTAGTTTTGACCTTCATAGTTTAAGACAGATCCAACAAAGGGCTATCAACATGCCTGGGAGCTGTACAGCACATGACCAGTAAAAGTAGTAAAGGGACCTCAGCTTACTTCACATAGCAAGTAGGGGACAAAGCAGTAACAGCCTAAGCTACTTTCAGGGCCACTCTAAACATGACAGATGAACGCTTCTTGGTAGTGGCAGTGAAAACATTGCAAGGGAATCTAGGAACAGATGCTGGTGTGGGAAGTTCAGGTTAGGCATCAGGAAAATATCTTTCACTAGCAAATCCATGAAGCACTAAAGGGTCAGCAAACCAGGTGGCAGAATCTCCATCCCTGGAGATTTTCCAAGTCATAGCTACACAAAGCCATCACTGACTTCATCTTGCACTAGCAATAACCCTGCTCCAACAAGACAGACAGACTTGATGACATCCAAAATGTGTTAGATATGAGCTAAACAAACAAGGCCTTCAACAAGGGAAGAATTATTTACCTGTAGACTCAAAATCAGGTGTTTTATACTTCACAGACCAGTCGATTGGATCAGGCCTCTTGACAATGACACCTTCTCTTTTCAAAATATTGCACATCTCTTCAATTTCAGCAATAGCTTTTTTTAAATGGTCTTTGGGGAAGCTCTGGCCTCCAAATTTCTGATAAAATCCCCAATACTTTTCATATGTGTTGGCCTAAAACAAAAGGACGGGTAAGTGACAATGAATAAGCATCAGTTATTTTGGTAGAGTGAAACAGATGTGCAAGACAATTCTTAATGTTCAAAGTTTCTTATTCTTCTTTCACTGACTTTCCATTCTTTTACATGCATTACAATCCTAACATGTCATAGTGTGCCTTATATTTGATTCCTGCAGTATTTTGAAGAGTTGCCAAGAATTCTTAAGGTCCAGCTGATACTTCTAAAATAAAGGGGGGGGGGGGGGCGGGGAAGAGCTGGGGGAAGGAAAAGCATCAGTGCTTCAGATAAATGGTTGATTATTTGTGGTTGAGAACCCTATCCAGGTAGCACTCTGCTGTCTTTATTTTTTGTTTTACTGCTATTTATATGCACTATTTGCAAGGTTTCACTCAGATGTTTTAGGATGTGTATGTGTCCAGTCATTAAACTTAGGTAAATACAGGTGTTAAGACTAGCTGTGAATGGCCGATGTCTGCACAAGTACATACATAAATAAAGTTAATTTCAGCTGTATGTGCTACGCAGGCCCATTGAATTATCAGGCAGACTTAGTACCAACAGCAGACTGTACATGTGGCATGACGCTCAAGAGAAAAAGTCCTTTGAGGAACAGCAGGGAAGATGGGAAAACCATTCTGGCGTCTGGAGAAGTACGCATTTCATTTGCGCTGACAAGTTAAATTGGACTTTTAGATGGGATTTTCAGGATATTTCATTTCCTCATATGTTTTGATATAGAAGCAACAGTAGCTTATATTACTTGTTTCTACTGATGGAAATACTATTATAATGTAATCAATGTTTCTAGAAGTCTTTTCCCCTCCTCAGCCATAGCCCTACAGAAAACATCATTATTTATCAAATCACAGACGAAACCCAAGAGACTACATTACACTTCAGTTATTATTTAGTGGCTGCTATTGCCAAGTGGCCATGGAAGATTTTGTCCTTATTACATTAGACCTGTACAAACACAGCAAATGCTATGGACTCTGCTATTTAGTAAGAGTAGCAAACATGTTTTTAAATGAAAACAACCTTGAGCATCCAAAATGCACACATTTGTAGTCTCCTTGTTAAAACCTCACTTTGCTACTGTCACAGTGGTGACATGGGGGATTCTGAAGCTATCTAAAGTACAGGCAACATGCCTTGCTGGCTAGAAGGGGCCATACTTCAGGTACTGCAGAAGTCTAGAAAACATAAGAGATAAATTCACCCATCAGGGTTGGACTAAAGCAAGTACACCATTTACAGGCCTAAATCCTCTGCTCCTAAAATCCTGTAACAGGCTTCTTACAAACTAATTCAAAATAAGGTTTTGGTTCTCATGGTTAAGAAAATCCAGACATAATCAAAGTAAACAATGGTGCTTCAGTTCAGTGTACTGTTAGAAGTACTTAATTCAGATTTATAAACTATGAAAGCAGCAGTTTTGATGGGTCTCTGCTAACGCTAACATGACAGAGGAACAAGGGCATATGCAGCCCTTCTGGAACAGTAGCAGAAGGTGTCAGGAACAGGTAAGCAAGTTGTCAGGCCTTCCTTCTACGAAGTCCAGCTCATTCAGCCAGCATCCTTCCTGAAGGAATTAATTCTTCATTCATCCTTCCTAAAGGAATTTGTTCCTTTTCTCTAAGCGAGGTCTTGCGTAATTTGATCACCTCAGACTTGCCAGCTGTTCAGAAGTCACATGCAGATCATATGAAGTGCCTAGCATTCCTATAGAAGCCTGTTCTGCTAATGAAACAAGTCTGTCCTAAGGAGTAAAGCTAGAGCTTTATTTTCAGAGCCAGCCATGACATACTTGAATTTCATCAGTTCACAAGAGGTACAGCTCCCCTCTGCCACACATCCTCTAGTACTGCTCTTTGCCAAACCTGAGAAATGACACTTGTGTTGAACAAATACAATGGCATAATGCTGAACTTACTACAGAGTGAGAGTTAACACCATCACACCACTCAGGTTTCCTACCTTCTGAATAAGTAGGAAGAGGGTATATGACTGGGAAATCTATTTTATTCCAATTCAGGGTTGAGAGTTCAAGCCCCTTTGTTTGCATAAGTAAAACTCATTTTAGACATTTCAAGAAGTACCATGGCCAGGACACAGAATAGAGTTTTAATAATCTCAATGAACCTTCTAAACAATTGTCTGAGAGAACCTGAGAAACTGTAGCAGCATTTAAGAAAAACTCTTTCTTTTCAGAAAGAAATTTAAGAGTATGCTGTAAGGAAATGATTCTAACAAGCAGCTCCCTACAGTTGCTATATATTTTAAACATTTGCTGTGGTAAATAATTAACATTATCAACATCCTGCTAGTCTGCAGTTACAGAACTCAACCTTTCTCAGACTACTAAGTAGAAAACTACACTTTTTTAAAGTAGTAACCCTATGCAATTTTGAGCCCAATTAAACCTTCAGCAGTCCTACCAACTATCTCAAAAACTACAGTACATACTTTGATAACATCAAGGCTCTATTACTGGAGCAGACTGCACATACAGCACTACTACTGACTTGCTAAAGCCGCTAATTCAGTTAGAAGTTGAAGGAAGAAGCACACATACAACAGAGGTATGCTGTAAAGTTTTACAGATGTAAACAACTACTTTGAATGAAGAAAGAATCTTTAAAAGTAAAACCACACTGTGTGCACTGTAAAGCTTAAACAGATTTACAGATAAAAGCCCACATTATCTCCTATTAAAGGTCGGGTTATTTACCTTAACCTCCACAGAAAAGGGTGGGACACAAGCATTTTCAGCTCTTCCCACAATGACCTCTTCCAGTGGGTCCCATTCATTGTATGAGCAAACAAGACAGTCCTTAGGCACAGGGCTAGCAGCCTTGTTGTCATCAGCAGCAAAGGTGTTCTGGGAGGCGGTAGCTGCCTGGGTGCTCTGGAAAGATCGCTGCACCCATCCTGTGAAGACTCTTCCAAGCTTAAAATAAAAGTGAACATTATAGTTTCCTTAAAAAAGCCAAAAAGCAATGGTTCAGCGCACAACTGCCTTACACTGTAATCCCAAAGCAATCTGCACTATTCGGAGCATTAACAGAAACACTGTTACAGACATTCCAATTTATTCACAGCCTACTAGATGCTTATGGGACAATTTGCCATTTAAAATCCATTCAGTTTAGAAGAGTGATGACGCCAGAAGCACAGCATTGACAGCAGCGACTGAAGCCACTGAACGCTGTGCTCCTGAACTGGGAGGATGCATGGGTCAGCCTCAGTCAAAAGCCCGCAGCTGCCCCGCGCCCTCTCCCACCAGTCGGAGCACCCGCCGGCGCACAGAGACCACATAGGACCTCCTCCCAGCAGAGCATCCTCAACCCCACTGTCCACCCTGCCCCGAGCCCGGCAGCGGATCTGCGCCGCACCAACCCGCGAGCCGATGTAATGCGCCGCTTCGGCCCCGCGGCTTCCCCCGCGGAAGCACCGCACTCGCAGCATGTCCGCCGGCAGGACAGGACAGCGCACAACAACTTCGTGCCGCTCCGCGCTCACCTCACCGGCAGCGCAACTACGCCCCCCATCCGGCCCGCAGCCTTTATGGCGGCCCGCCACGCCCCCCGCACTGCCCATTGGCTGAGCGGGCGCGGAGCGGCGCGGAGCCTAGGTTGGGGCGGCTGCTGCCGGGCTGCGGCGGGTCCCGGCGGGAAGGTGAAGGGCCGGCGCAGCGGCGCGGCATCCCGGGCCGGGGTGCTGGCGTAACTCGGTCGAGAGGAAGGAGCCCCGGCCCGGGCCCCGGAGGCGCGGTCTAGCTGGATGAGGCAATCTCCAGCGGCTTCTTTCAACATACCTGGATTTCATTCCCACAAGCGGCGCTTCGGCAGCGCGGCGCTTCGGCAGCAATTTGCCTTTGAAGATTGCCAGTCAGGTTTACAATTCTTCTCTAAAAAGTGTACTCAAGTGCATCACTCGGTTATTTTTAGTTATCAAATACACACATTCTTCACGAAACCTACAGCATACAGATTCCATTTTACCAAATATTCCAATAATCCGTATGTTGAGAATTCAGATTTTTAGACTACAACCTAAAGATTTTGTGATTCGCCTGAAATATTTTAATTACAGAAGGAGTGTTTCAAGGATATCCCAAACACTTCATCTCAGATTCTGCCTTCTCAAAATCCATATTGCAGTATGATGAAAAGTAATCTTAAAACCTAAACCAGTTATCTCCCAGCAGACCTATACTTCTCCCTGCAGAATCTCGTCTCCATGACAAAATCAACAGAAGTATCTTCAAAAATATTTCTCTCAACAGAACTGCAGTCCACAATGAGAAATATTAGCTACCAGCTCGACTCATATTTAGTATACCCTCCCTTACCCTGACACATTATTCTGCAATTTCTCAGCTTTGCATACAAGTTCACTTTGAAATAATTTGATTTTGTCTTTCAAAAGTAAAAAGTTGCCATAGTAAAAATTACTTTTTCCTGAGTCTGTTTAAAGTTGTAAAAGTTCGCATATTTCTTTCAACTTTATTATTTTTGGTTCTGCCTGTATCACCCATGCAGTGCCTGGCATATCTTCAGCCTTGTTCAATACTCCATCATTATCTGGAGCTAAAACAGTGGGCATGGCTGTGAACAGACATGGTATTTAACATTACTCTTATGTGTAAGATTGCAGGTGGCATTAGTGAACTCACAGACGTATCTGTAGTAGGAAAGAAATAAACATTATTAGCAGTAGCATAGATTAAAACATAAGCTATGGTCATAGACTGCAGCAAATCAGGTACAGTTTTAATATGCCTTAGCCATACAAGTAAGCAAGTTTCATTCTACTGGATAATTCATCATTCAGCAGTTCACCTTTTTGGCACAGGTAAACAGTGCACCTTCCCAGGGGAAAAAAGGACAGTGTGAATTCTCTCTTCATGAATTTACATACTTCTCAGAAAAGTTCATTATTTTAGTTGGCATGATATCAAGCATCATGGCATCAAGCATGCTTTACCCTGTTTCAGAAGACTGCAGAACTTCCTTGTAACTTACTCATCTTGGGTTGTTAAGACTCATTTGTAACATAACTGCCTCAAACACTATTCTTATATTGAAAAGGATACAAGGATTTTTTTTTTGTTTTGTTTTTAAAGGGAGTTTTCTTGATTCTAGTTAATTCCTACTTACCAATTCATGTCATTTATTTAATAATAATATTAAACAACTAAGTTTATGCTAGTCCTGCTCAAATGTTTGTTATTTGATTCAGTTGATTTTGCTAAGGTCTACTCACATTGACCTTCTAAAAAAATTAATGATTGGCTTGTGGCTAAATCCAAAGGTCTTGCTTCTTTCTCTGTCCTTTTCAACTTATCAGCTAGTTTTGGACCTTTGGATCATTCTTTATCAACTCAGTTTACATAGCTTTTCTGACTCTGCACAACACTTCTTTTTCTACTTACTACTTATGTTTTATCCTTTACAGGGTCCCTAAAATTGTCCTGGCCATCCTCGCAATGAGCTTTGTGCTGAATGCTCCATCATTTTTTATATTTTTCTGCTGGGCTGCATTTTTTCTGCTCACATTTTTTCCAGTGAAAACATATCTCAGGGGTCTGTTTTGTCCTTTCTCAGGGGTAGCTCCTCCTGGACATAAGCCAATCTTCATTTAAGTACAGTGAAAACAGAAATTCTTTCCTTTTCCTACTCGCACATTTGTGGTCTGACCTTGAAACCTTTACTCATGGCAAACAGTATTTTCCTTCCAGCCTTCACTGAGTACCAGTCATTTGACCCCCAGGTTGTCATCACATGGGCCTTGATACCTACAATACTATCAATGCCCTGTCTAAAATGCACTGTAGTGGTATCCCTACACTTCTTTCATCACTTGACCATCTTCTGGGTCACTTGAAAAAAAAAATTCATTCATCTCCTTAAAGCAGTTACTTACTTACGAGTTTCTGCTTACATCTTTTTATTCCTTAACACCCAATATGGACTTCATCCACTTTGCATTTATGGTGTATTGAAGTGTCATTCTTCACACTTCCCTCTTCGGCATCAACATGAGAGTTCTCTTGCTTTTTGTATACTACGTAGCTCTTTATATTTTCTTCTTCCTCTTCTACAAGAAGCTTCATCTACCAATGTACATTTTAACAGTGACATAAATCATAGTGCACACCACCAGTGTTGATTATTCAAATACAAATAAAGCAAAGATCATTCATCCAAACACAAGAAAGTTACTTAAACATGTGTTTGACTAAGAAGGTGCTGAGCTCTTTGGATCAAAACTCTTATTATAAAGATCACATCATTAATGTTACTACACATCATTGCTAGAATTTTTGTAACACCCTAAAAGCCCAAAAGCTTGCCAAATATTTTCAAAATTATATGTTGATAAAGTAAAGGTATTTTCTTCCACTGCAAAGCTCACCTCAGTATGGAATTCTAACTTGAAACAGAAACAAGATCTTCACATGGCTACTGAGATCTGGCCTACAAAGATTAACTAGCAAGTTATTTGCTGGATTTTTTTAATGGATTTCTATGCATTTTTTTGTAATATTCCATCCATCATCTTTGAATGACATGAGGTGCCTTGCAGGCTTATATAAAAACCATCTAATTCTGGTAACTAGATAATCCATTTAAAGCAATGTGGTTAATGAAGAACAACATTCTGGCCCAAGAGCATTACAGAATTAGATATTAAAAAGTAAAATTCTAGTTTATAACCACAAAATTAGAAAAAGAAACAGGAGATGCACATTAGAGAGAAGCTACCCTTGGCAACAAGATCACTGAAGATCAAAGTATAAACCTCAGCTATGTTTCAGGACAGTACTGGGTCTCAGCCTTGCTTATCTTTTTCTCTAACACATTATCTATAGAGAAGCAGAAGTCTCAAGGGATTATACTGCAGTTTAAATGTGAATTTCCACCTGTCCAGGAATTGAGGTCCTCAATTTCTGCTGTTTAGATTTGTAATGTGGTATAGCAGCATACCTGAAGCGCTTGAGGGACATGTTTAAGCTCAAGGAGCAGCTTACCCTTTCTTTCCAGTAACAACTTGGTGTAAGATACCTGTGTGAGCTGGTCATAGCATTTACATATATTCAAAAACTTTTTCTTATCCTTACTTTTTCTTTACTTACAGAAACCTACTCTGTTCAACAGTAAAAATGTCAAAGATTTCAGTCCCTTCTAGTGCCTTGTCAAGGATACTGCTTGCTGAATTCCAACGCCTGCAAGAAGAGAATTTGGCACAGCAAACCTTATCTATTAACTATCAGGAACAACATAGAAGAACCCAGTATGCTTCTTAGAAAGCAAGTTTCAGACTTCCTGAAGTTCAGAAGTCTGGACTGTTCCAGCTGGGAAAAATAAATGTACCTCAAATATTAAAATGACTTTTTTTCCTTTCTCTGTTAAGCTCATAGGTTTGTAGTCAACTCTGAACTCTGAAAACAGTAAAAATATTTTGTTACACATAATTAAAACAATTTAAAAAATATTTCACTCTAACTTGTGATATGTAATAAGAGCTGACAATCAAAATGCTGTTTTCAAGTCCTTTGACAGACATTTCAATTTTAATTAAAATATCAGGAAATTCTTTCTCCCTAATCTCAGCTTCACCAAACCTGATTTAAACTTTAAACTTTCTGACAAATTCTACATGGCTTCTGCCCATTTTATCTCTTATACTTATTGAAGGACAAATCCTGTAGCTCTCCCCAAATTCTAATTCTGGAGATTTCTTGGAAGATTTTCTGTTCTTTCTTGTCAGGACATCTTCACTGTGTGACACACTGACACTTTCTTTGTCAGACTTGATGCAATATGCTACAACAGAATTTTAACTACAGAATGAAACATTCCTATGAGTACAAGAACTAAGTAAAACTTTCTTTTTGTGCAATTCATCTGGTAAATGATAAATCATTATCATAAACTGGATGGTATTTACCATAATCAGAGGTCAGAATTTATAAGGAATCTCCTTTACATGGCCACACTTGTAATGTATGGTAATGGTAATGGTAATTTCTGCTAGTTGGGGCACTTAAGGGGTATTTTTCATTCCTACCCAGCCAGCTATTATCATGAAACTTGTAGGAACTTAATACCATTGACACCTATGACCCTTTCTCAAATTTGTCTGAAAGCAGCCAACAGGTTCAAGTTACAGGGAGGGGAAGGAGGGAACAGACACAGACATATATGCACATACACAACCCATGGCCATTTAAGCTCAGGAAGCAAGACTAAAACCTTCCTTGTCTTTAAGAAATAAAAAGATGAAAAAAACCTCTCCTCTCCTGTTTATGCAAACTTTGCTTTTCATAGCTTTTTGTTAAAATGTCTTTAAAATTTCATTGTAAAATGCAGAATCACATATACAATTAAATACATTTCAACATATGTAATTCAAAAGAACATATTAATACTAACATGTATTGCACTAAATTTCAAGCATGTCTGATAATGTAGGAAATAATTTAACTCCCTTTTTGGGACCCAGGTAGCTGGAAAACTAGAAGGATATACAGAAACACAGTTACATACCCCCACCCAAAAGAAGGCTCAGGAACTGAGCAGAGGAAACAGTACAGGTAGTAGAGGTGCATGTATATGAAGAGCAGGACACTGGCCAGCAAGGAAACAGAAGTTCCAACTGAAATGGCAAACACAGTGCCAGAGCTCTGGCAAGAAAACTGTTAGACAAAACTTTTGGCTTAAAAGTAGTAAAAAAACCCCAGCAGTTTGGAACTTTGAGCAAATAAAATAGTCTTTGATGACTAAATACACTTGATTTCAGGAAGACAGGACTTTCCACTGCCCTTCTGGCTACTCACAAATCTTGTCACATCATAGAAATGACTGATTTAATAATTAATTTCTTTCCCTAACAGAGCTTGCAGAAATCATCATTCAGACTAGCTACACTGTATATGTACATAAACACGAGTACCATCGTACATATAAATATCTGGTTTATTTTTAGATGTTACATTACTATTATAGAAAGGTAATAGAGCTGAAGAAAGTTCTATGAAGGCAAAGGATTTGGTGATCATAATCCATGACATTTATACTCTGTCATTTCCAGAGGCAGTGCAGTGCTGACAACTGAAAAAATGCAGGACGTTCATGCAGCAGAAGGCACATCTCTTGGTGGGATAGATTTCATTCAGACCAGTATTTCCATGTATACAGCAACATGATCTGCCAACATTTTCTAGGGTCAGTCCTGTGACAATACTTTCTCTCAGGGTTGCCAAGTGAACTTCATGGCTCCAGGACATTTGAAATCTCTTGAATCTCAAATACATGCTCTTGAGACATAGCCTGTTGTACACTCCCATTTAAAATTTGAAAACCTCATCGCATCATTCTTGAAAAATATTTCTAGAAATAATTAATAAAACTTTGCTGTGCCCCTGAAACAACAACTGCATCCAGTTTTCTTCTCACTCCCACGGGAGTTAAAATTGCAGCTATATCACATGCATCTGAACAACAGTTTCAGAAATTCTGGTTCTTTTAATCATTGCATGACTGGCAATTGCATGACTTTTGCGGCAATACATAGCATTTGTTCCACTTGTTTTCTTTCTTGGGAGACAGGAAGCCTTGACTCTCCAATAATCTCTTAACCATCCCAAGCTTCCAGGAGAGGACAACCCAATGCACCAAGGTTATTAGACCTCTATTTACTTTAGAGAGAATGCTACAAAAGCCAGCTTTCCGCTGCTTTTCCTTTCTACACAGAACACAAAATGCCTTGAAGAGACTCCTGAGAAGAGGAATAAGCCACAGAACCTCAGTCATCGTTTGCAGTTTCCTGAGCTTTTGAGTATTTCCTTTGACAGCCAAGCAATCAGTTACTGTTTTCTAGCACATGCATACAGTTTATTCATGTGAAAGAGGTTGGAGTACCGTTCGAGTAAACTAGATGGCAGATCTTGTCTGTTCAGTTTGCTACTGCACAATAAATAAGGCTGTAAGAATAAAGTCTCTCCTGCCACCCTTTTTCTTAGAAAACACAGTTCTTTGATAAGCATATTTTTTGATAAGCATATTCCATCACTTGATGCTCTTGCTGGAAGCATCTATGAATGTTGCTCACACTGTAAAGCCTCTAAAAAGTTTGCAAAGTATAAGCTTGGATAACTTATATAAATTATATAAGTAGGGCTTTATTTGAGTGTCTCCTTCAGAGGATTTCATAAATTCGTTATGAGTTTTATGCTGAAACTGATTCAAGCCTAAAGCTAATGGTTAAAAAACAACACTGGATTTGGACACATGGATGTCACTTATTCTTCTGTAACAAATAAAAAAAAAAAATAAAAAAAAGGCACAGTCAAAATTTGGTGGAAAGGAGCAATTTTAAATTCTCCTGAGGTCAAGACTCAGCTAAGTTTTCTGCTTAATCCTTATACTTTCATCTTCCCATGGCCACTTTAGTTATTGACAGATAACAAGTCCACAACAAAAAGAGAGCAGGTAGCTTACTTGCAGTGACTGGGGTACCTGTACTAACCTAACTATCTGAACTCTGAGCTAACTCCTGCTGGCATAGCTCTGGAATGAGTTTGGCTGTGTGTCTGTAATGAACTAACAGAATTCAAAATCTATTTATGGGATGGAAACATTTTATCAACTCCATGAAAGAGAACTGAGCAAGGCTCCCTTTGGAAATCCTGTATTAGGAGATGAGGTAATTCCTGAGCTTTGATATCTCCCTTCCCTGATCTTGAAGTGTACATCTGTTCTGATGAATCCCAACCATGTCCACTCAAGGAAGATGAGGATGGGCTCAGTGCCAAGAATCTAATTACCATCCAACACCAAGAATCTCTCACATGTTGCTGTGGAACATTACAATTTTGTTCCTAGAATTTCACACCAGTTGCTTCTAACACTTCTGCAACATAGAGATGAGTCTCACTACGAATCACACAGCTTCACTTAGAATTTCTTTAGCCAATCATAAATGAGCAGAGCTAAGATTAAGCTCACCACTCAATACAAAGTAGTTTAAGATTTTTAACTTGAATAGCCTAGAAACACACACAGTATTGCACAGATTTGGTAGGCAATTTTCTAGCAAAACAAGCTCTTGGTTATAAAATGCCCATTTCTTAAAAGTGAAAGATTTCATTAAGAGGTTTTAGATCAAATTAATAAATTTAGGCAGAACAGAGGAAAGGTTCCCTTTCCTTCCTTCCTAGTCCAGTTTTCCACACAGGCTGCTGGTAAGACAGCACTTACAGTCTGCTGTAAGTGCTACATGTATGTTAACAAGCCTTCTGGCTTTGCAGTAAAATGGTTAGATCTCCAAGTAGGCTTTTAAAGACCAGGTCCCGTCTCAAAATACCACTTACACTTCTGGCCAGTAGGCTAAGGTACTAAGTAATGATATGCAAGGAGGAGTAGCTAAGATCCATAGTTATTAATTGCAGACATAGTAATGGTATTTTAATTTTATGCTCCCCTAGTAACATACCACTCATCTTCCATGGAGTGTAAGAGATCTCGTGTATGTCTATGCTAGTAGTACCTCTAAGCATGGGACACAAACCTGGACTATCTATATTGTTTTGTCTAACAAGTCATGGCACATTTATTCCCAGCCAGGCTGTACCTTTTTTGTCTTTTAAAAGCCATGTCATTAACATAAAGGAACATAAAAGAGCTTATGGCAGAGTACAGTAAGGCACCCTTACCCTTGATTTCTTGGAAATTCCAGGGTCACAGGAGCAGTTCACTCAGTGTGAAGGAGACATTTTTTGAGGTTAGTGATTGCAAAGTATGTCAGGGACCAAAGCTGTCAAAACAGCTGCAGACTGGACCAACAAGTCAGCTCACCTAGCTGACCTACTAGAAGTCCTGATGCATTACAAATTTGTGAGCATCATCCCTCAGAAAGTAGGGAAAGGTCTGGAAAAATACCAATAAACTGCTGATGTTAGCACAGTTTAAGTGGTGCCAGAGCATGTATTTCACTGACCTTCATCTCCTGAACCTCTGCCAGGCAGGGAGGACAAAAACGGAATGGCTTGAACTCTGCCATGAGTAGGTTCAGTAATTTATCTCTCCATAGACTATGAACTTGATTCTTATGTTTATAAAAATTATTTTGCCTTGTACCCCTTCCCAAGTGGGAAAAAAAAAAAAACCAAAAGGAGAATTAGATGTAGCATGTAGGGAAGAGAGATCAAGCAGTGGATTATTATCTCCTCATTCCTTCCTTTGCATTAATCCTAATACTGGTATTAATACGACTCCTTAAGGAGCCGGTTCTACTCAATGAGTCAGATGACAATTCACCCAGCAAAATAGAGTTTTCTGCTGGCTCACTGAGCTGAATTCATCACTGAAATGTCAGAAGAGCACCAGAGCTACAGCAAGGGGGACAATGGAGCTAGGAGGCCATGTAAGGAGGTGAGAGCAACAGAATCACCACTTTTGGCAGTACCAGTTAATCAGATCAGGATAACCTGTCTCATCTGATTTCAGCCTTCTGGGGGTTGGAATTGGATGATCTTAAGGCCCTTTCCAACCCTAACCATTCTATGTAATATAGCAAATAATCCTTTAATAGCAACTGTAGCAGCTGTGGATTTGAAGATGGGACAGAAAGACTTAAAACTGGAAACTTAAGACTAATTTAGCAATCCTGAAAAATACCCAGCTGGGGCTTTTAGTGGGAAGGGTCAGCTGAAACAGGTAAGAAAAGAACAAATCCAGGTTACCTGTTACACAGGTTCACTGAAGTCACAAATCACCCACTCTGAATCCCACCTGTCTGCCACCCATCAGTAATCAGGTAAGTCTTGCCTTCTGGTACAACTGTTGTCACTTCAGCTGGCTAGAATGCAGCATGCTGCCTTAGACCACTACAGTAAGGTCTCCCATCAAACCATTAAAAAAATAGAAAATGTAATTGGAAAGTGAGGAGGGTGTGTGCACAGAAAGTGCAGTAGCCTGGAGCATTCTATGTCTAGCCAGTATAAGGAGTGCTGGGCTTTCCCGTGCTCCCTGTCCATGTAGCTTCTTAGCTAAGAGTACAGCAAGCTTGAATCCCAATTTGATACAAACCTCCACTTACTTGTTACCCTCTGGTGACATCTCGTGGACCGAAGCAAGATATCCCTGCCTGCTGGCAAACCCTGCAAAGCCTCGAGTGTCTGAGCCTGCAGAGTAGAAGTCTTTTTCCCAAGTCTGAGGAGCTCTATAGCATCTGACAAGGTTTAGATTTTCTTTATTTTTTCCTTCCTCTCCTGCTCTGTTGATAGTGCACACAAGCACTGTAGCAACAAGCTCCCTACAAAGAACTGAAAACAAAAGCAAATGAGAGAGCAGAGCAAGAAACCGAGAAAAGAGGGTAGTAGTGAATAAATTTCATTAACTATATTTTCTAATACTAAAACATATTCTAGTGTCTAAAGCTGAGTATAAGCAAGTGTTGAGCAATTAGGATTTCATAGGTGAAATAAGGAGAACCTATGCACTGCTTGCAACAGTGGCAGGAGCCCCTGCAAATAATGAGCACCACATCACAGCTCATTTTACGCTGCAAATATTAAGCAACTAACACTCCCGGTAAGCCTGGGCATCATTCACAGGGGCTGGAACAGAAGACTAGGCTCAGATTCCAGTTGTGACAGAAGTGGAAAAGCTAGTAATACTCTGTTAAAAATATTGATTTTTGGATCGTTAATTTTGGAGTCTCTGTTTCAAAATACTTAGGCATTCATTACACAAGTTACATTTATATAAGTTTATTATATAAGTTAATTATATAACTTAATTATATAAGTTAATTATATGAAGCAAAAAAAAATACTTCTACATAAGAAGAAATACAGTCCCTTTTGACCTCTGCAGGCACCTTGACATTTGATCCATCCCCATAGAGGATACTGATGCTGAGAAAACAAAGACTTCTATGAATGTCAACTATCATGGAGCTATTACAGAAAGGCATCTGCATTTTCAAGTGCTTCCACAAAGCGTTAGGAGACCAAAAGCTGGAAATGAGGATACCATGGCAATGAGCATACATGGGGAGTCATAAACTCATTAACTGAGTATCCACTGAACCACAGCAAGCTGCTGCAAGCAGCATTTTTTCTCCACATAGCCCATGACTGTGCAGGCTCTGAAGGGTGTTTGGGCAGAGCCCAGCACTGGCAAGAGGGCTTCTGCAGAGCCAGGTCCCACAGACAGCACCCAACATAGCGTAGCAATGCCAACTGCCCACGGCGGGCCAAGCCCTCAATCTGTTAGCAGCACAGGCTCAAGCACACATCCCCTGTAATGCTAAACAAGCGTCAACCCATCACAGGAAGTTCGACCAGCTCTTTCCAAAAATTCTGCATTTAGAGTAGCTAATTGGGGGGTGGGAGGGGAAGGAAGATAAGGTATTAAATAGGGTTTACTGAGCTATAAAACCCAGCAACTAGCCAATTAAAAAAGCACTTCTTGTCCCTAGGCTAACAATATTTAAATTGACGCTTGGCTCAACGAAAATACTGAAGCTTACATTACTGAAACAATTTACAGCCAAAGTGACAGTTTTTTGAACAAAAATATATAGCAGTCCATAACATAAGTCGAGCACAAAATAACCTGCCTACATTAGTAATTCCCTCACAAAAATAACTTAAAAAGAAGGGCACCAGCTGCTTCAAAGTCACACCACCTCATATGTGACACATTTAATGATATATTAACCTCAAACAACATACAAATTAGCAGTTAAATACCTATTAAAACTGCTATAGCAATGAGAAATACTTGAACAAACAAAACTATATCTAGCAGCAGACTAACACCTTTAGCTCCTGGGATTAATGGGGGAAAACACAATGTCCCAGTGTGCAGTGCTAAGTCCTAACAGGGCTTTAAAAAAATAAAACAAAATGTAGTGCTAAATCTAAAGTGTCAGAGACACTCTGTTATAGACAGAGGTAGCTGGGGCTTGGGAAATGGCAGAGAAAATAACAGGAACTGAAGAAGTGTAGTTTGTTTCCAATTTGGAGGCCATCCAAATGCCTAGCAATACTGAAATAATTATTGTTTAAGCTGTTGAGTTCTAGTCCCCATTGCCAGGTGATCAGCAAGCTAGCTAGCTCATGGCTGAAATCTTTGTACAACTTAAAACCTTTATGAGGAGACTGCAATAGGAGGACAATGGAAAATGTTTATCTCAAGGAATAGCTTAGAAGAAAAATGTATTGTGAAAAACCTGGTCAGCTAAGCAAGTATGTGTGTGAAATTTTACATGTTCGGTTGGTGTTTTGCTGTGGTTTTTATTTTTGCAATTAGTCCTAAAAAAGGAGCAGCCAAAGGTCACTGGGGCACAGATCAGTTAACCTGGAGCTTTTAGCTCTCCAGGCTAGTCAGAGATGTAGCTGAAGAGGAAAAGGTTACGTAAGAAAACTCCTCAGAAAGCCCGTTGCAGGACCCCAGCACAATATTGCTACAGGCTCTGATGAGCAAGAGGCTGGAATTAGTTACAGTAGCTCCACAATGCTTTGGAAAGACTGGCTACGAACATAGCCAGTAGGGTGACTAATCTCATACTTCCCCCGGGCAGTTACCATCAGATAAACAAGATTTAAAAAATATTCTGCAGCTTTTACAGCTGTGAAGAAACTGTTCAAAACAAACCAGCCTGAGGCACCAGTTAAAAAGAACGGCTCTGTTACAAAACAACCGTGAAAGCCCCTCTGATTTATCCCAAAGCTGAAGTCTACTGACAGTAAGAATTTACAGTAGACTTAATACGTTAATTTCCACCTGCAGCAGCTCCCTGAAGCAGCTCATCACTCAGTCCCATAGGCAGGAGGATGTGGGCAGGAAAAGTAACACTGGCTGTTGGCCACTTGTAATCCGCCAGGTCCAGTTTCAGATGCAGAAGCTGCCTGGGAAGTCTGGCGACAGCTTAACTAACCAGGCGGCTCTGCTCCCTCCCACCCCACTCAGACACCAGCACTTGTGTTAAGAGAGAACCACAGCTCACCTCGCAGCACAGGGAATGCTTCTGGCAAGGGAAACAAAGCCTGCAGCGAGGAATAAAGTTTCCTGGCAGATCAATGACCTGAGTCAACTCACCTTGTGGTGAAAATTATCAGATCTGACATTAAAGGGGAGCAGAAAACCATGAACAAGAGGCCAGAAAACTGTCCCCTTGGTGGCACTTAGCAAAACATAAACAGAAAAACAGAAAAAGCAGTCCTTATTCGCAGTAATGGCTGCCTAAACTTCACCAAGGAAATCACTGAGTTCTAGTTACGAGGTCCAGTCAGAAGGATGAAATTCCTGGAGTTTGCTTCAAGGCTGTCTGAGTAACTGTGTCTCTCAGCTTTAGACAAGAGCCAAAGGCTGAGACTGTAAACTCCTTTTGTGCATCTAGAATACTAATAAATTTGAAAAGTTTTAACTAAGAAAAACCTAAGCCACACCCCAGGTTTTCAGCTGGCTCAGGTACCATTTACCACCTAGTGAAGAACAGCACCAAGGCTGGTACCAGAAAAGGGACACGTTCCCAGGGCAGCTCACCACCGAATCTGCCGGAAAACCTCATCCCACAGTTGAACCTTGACCAGGCTTGGCCGCCTTTGCTATTGGTGACTGTAGCTCCGAAGGCGAACGTGCGTGTGGCCCGTATTCCGCACATTCAGCCTCTCTGTCCTGATGGTAACGCAAGACGCCTCCCTCACACCTTGAACGTGCGTCTCCTCTCCCACACCGCTGCGCCCAGCCGCTGGCACGACGCGCAGGTAGGGAGGAAGCTCAGAAGGCTGCGACTCACCCTCAGCATGCGCCGCCTGCAGCGCTTCCATGCCCCACAGTCAGCGAGCACCCGCCCTCATTACAGCGGGGAGCGACCGCCGCCGGAAGAGGCAGCCCGCCCGCGGCACCAGGCAGCACACGGGGCCGGAGCGGCCGCGCGCCGGGCGCTCTGAGGGCCGGGCGCGAGGCGCGGCCGTTGGCCCTGCCCGTCCCGCCCTGGGCGCGAGGCGCGGCCGTTGCCGTCATCGCCATCACCATGACCGCGATGGTCACGGCGGCGCTGGTGGGGCCGCTGGTGCTGCCGCTGGTGCTGCCGCTGGTGCTGCTGCTGCGCTGCTCCTGGCCCTACCTCTCCCAGGACCTGCGCTTGGCCCTCACGATGGCGCGGGTAGCGAGGAAGGCGCTCAGGGCCGGCGGCCCGCCCAGACACTGCTGGACGTGTTCGCGCGGCGGACGCGGCTCAGGCCGCGGAAGCCGCTGGTGCTCCTCGGTAACGAGGTGTGCCCGTACGAGCAGGGGGAGCGGCGGGGCTGCGGACGGGCGGCTGCCTGGCGCTCCTCATGTGCACCCAGCCCGCTTACGTCTGGGTCTGGCTGGGCTGCGCCGGGCCGTGCCTCAACTCCAGCCTCAGGGCTGCCTCCTTGCTGCGCTGCTTCCAGAGCTGCGCGGCCACCGTGCTGCTGGCGGCACCGGGTGCGGACAGCGCTGCCGGAGCGGAGCAGGGGCGCGCCGCGCGGTGCCAGGGGTGCCGGGCGGCGGGACGCGTTGTTCTGATGGCGCCCCGTGGATCTGGGGATTTGAGAGGTTGCGGCAGGCCAGGTAAAGGACAAGGTTTCCGCAGTGCGCCGTGTTTTGGGTTACAGGGTGCAGGCGTTGAGCTCTGGTACCTGGTTAGCTGCTCGATGAGGGTAACAAAGACCTAGAAATAAACCAGCCCTGAATCAACAGGGTTAATTACAGTTATGTGCGCACAAATGCCCAAAGCAGAAATAACCAAGGTAATGCAGAATAAGCTTCTCCACACTCCACACTTCTCCACAGTGACTTAAAACACATAAAGGGCATTGCAGTCTATATAAAAGCTTTTGGCAGGTCTCAGTTCGAAAACAAAGACATGAACCCATGTAGACAAACTCTGTTCCTTTTCCACAGAAGAGATTTTTGATGTATTAGTGTGTTTTAAGTGCTGCATTCCGTTTTGTATAGAGCAGAGACCTTACTTCATGCCCATTTCTTTATACAGCATATGAATATATACAGTATGAATGACTGACCATAGGGGAAGTCAGAGATGTGCTTTATCTATCTGCCTAGAGTTAACAACTTCTACATTAATATATACTCCATTGCAGCTTAGATAGTTGAACTCATTAATCTATTTCATCTATCTGAAGTATTTTATATGCCCCAAAACTTGAGTTCAAATGAAATCTTGTCCTTTTATGATAAATTTCCATCCAAGAGTAAATTCTGTGCAACCTCTGAAGTTTCAAAATCAAACAGTATTTGAGATAGCATTTCTGGGAAAAGCTGTTATGCAGAATAGGAAATGTATTTTTCCTCCTTCTATAACATCCTTGCGTCAGATTTTCTAGAAAAGCTTTCAGCTGTGAGGAAAAAAGTAAAAGAAAAAACTGAGCTTTATTAATAAAAATGTACTACATGCATGACTGCACTAATGATTGCTAGTCATCATGAGAGAAGTCTAGCTCTTTTCTGTTGGACCTTGATTCTGTCCTTATTAAGTTTTATTCTTTATTTTGCTACTCTACACAGAAGATAAATATTGTCTCATCAGAACTTCACCATCACATGCTTGAAAGTTTCTGAAAAGAAATATTCTTAAGTCATTAAAACAGTTTATATGTTACTAAAGTTACTTATATCTACAATAAAATACAAATTTTAAAGTTTATTGGAGGGTGATTTATCTCAGTGCAAGTTTATTGGGGGTTATTTATTGCAAAGGTGCTAGCTCATTAGATACTTGCATAAAAGGCCTTATTTTATCTCCTTATTGCCTGATGATGTCAAAGGAGCCCAACTCTCCTCCCATCCAGCTTTACTCTGTAGTGCTGGAGAGCATGGGTGGAATAGAAGAAGACAGGCCAGGCTGTGCCAATATTTTGAGGTTGATGCAGTGATGTATAGTTCACAGAATAATACAGAATTTTCTTATAGTAGTTTTTTCTCTTCTCCTTAAGAACTGAAGGAATCTGTTGAAGAAACACTGCCATTCTTGAAGAAAGAAAATGTTAAAGTTTATTATTTAAGCAAGACATCTGCTACAGAAGGAGTTGAGAGCTTTCTTGATAAAGTAGATGCTGCCTCAGATGAACCTACTCCGTTGTCCTGGAGATTAGATGTAACCCTTAAAACTCCTGCTATGTACGTTTATACTTCTGGTACTACAGGTAACGCAAATTCACAAAACCAGGCCATACATTCCTCACAACATTGTGTTTTTTTAGTAAGGAAAGAGAATGTGTTACTTTACGTTAATTCCTTCTCTCATTCATTCCTCCCAGGAAACTGAAAACTTGATATCTGTACTAAAACCAAAATCACATAGAATACAGGCTGACTTTAAGCACTAAATCTGGGGGGAAGGACTTAAGTAAAAGCTAATCAAGCATGCAAGTTTTATGTCAGCAAGGTCTCAGATACATCTTATCCTTGGAGACACTACTGGCCCAGCATCTTGGCCCCAAGCAACTTGGATCATGACCTATAAATGCTGGCCATTAAGTTTTTGGGTGTCAAGAGCACCAAAAATAGCAAGGGCAGCACGAAATACAGCTCGTCATGGCTCCGGTACAAAACTGCAGCTGGTATAGAAGCTGCAACCTGTTCTACATAAAGGCATCTAGTGTTAAGAGCACTGAGCCACAGCAGAAACTGGGTGACAAGGATGAAGATGAAGACAAAACCCAAAGGCACTCAAACCTATAGCTTCATTAGGAAGACCAGTGTATGCCTCTATAGTAGTCTTTGAGCCTTTTAGAGCCGGAACTCCACTGGAAGGGAGGAAGTAGAAATCTAAGTCCTATTTTGGCTGCACAAGGCAAATGAGCTCTGACATACCTGTTCTTACAGAATAGCCAAGCAGTACCATCATTTTGTTTTCTAGCACCTGTTCCAACAAGTAATTAGTTCAACTGTATCTGATAGGAAACCAAAAAGAGATTTTGTAGTATGAATTTCAGTTTCAGCTAGGGTGATTTGGAGCTGCAAGGAGATACCTAATTCAAGAATAGATGCAAGATTTGAGATTAACCTCTTAGCATTTCTGTTCCCTTTGCTCAGCATGCTGGATTCTCCAAATCTCATTTCCTCACTCTCTAGTTACTTGTTATTCCTAGGTACCATAGTATTGGTATGAAGGCTAAACACCAGTGTATTGCATAAATGCAAGCTGCATACCTCTAGAATTAATACTTGCATTAGTGAATGAGAGAAAAATCTTTTCTTAAGCTCTTGTGAACCTGACTGGTCTTGCTGTGGATTTTGTTCAAGTTACACATCTTTTTGCTTGACTTTAAACAGGTCTTCCCAAAGCTGCAGTAATTAACCATGAACGCATAATGCCAGCTTGTGGTTTGTTTGATGCTGGCAATGTTACCTCTGAAGACATTGTGTATACTACTTTACCACTCTGTCATAGCTGTTCTCCTCACTGGAGTCCATGGATGTATCATGAAAGGTGCCATGCACTTGACTAATATGAATGAACATGTTACTGTGCAGAACTCATGATTGCAGATACAGTAAACCTTTCCCTAGTTACCAAACTTTGAGATTTGTAAGTCAGGAGACATTTGTTACTCGGTTTCAATCACATGACTCACACAGACCTTAACCCTGCACAGATTTTATTTAATCTCCTGGACAAATGGTATCTTACATGACAGCTTTTTTATAGTTTAATGTAAATTAGTACAGGGCTTACAACCCCAGTAATAGCCTTTAATTTCTGATGAATAGAAATAGAGCTTAAACCAGTCATTCAGCATGGATGTATTTCATTATATTTTAGGAAAGAACTTTCAAAAGCTACCTAACCCTAATTCTACAGGGTTTCTAATGTTATGCTGAGAAGTTTGATATGGTCTTACAATATAATAAGAATTGTTCAATATCTTACTTGTTTTATGTTGACGCGGGAGTCATGGACAATGTGGAAATGATCAACGTGATCAAGCAATTGCCAAAGTTTATTGCGCACACACTGGGTTATATACCGATCTCGTTCTTCCAGCTTGCGTCATTTCCTTAGATACAGCAATTCCATTGGCTAACATTCTAAGGCTAACTTAAATCACAAGCCTAGCAACAGCAATTCCATGTTCTCATGGGGGATTTCAACCACCCTGACATCTGTTGGAACGATGGCACTGCACGGCACAAGCAATCCAGGAGGTTCCTCGATTGTGTGGAAGACAACTTCCTTCTGCAAGTAATAGAGGAGCCGACAAGGAGAGGTGCCATGCTTGACCTTGTGCTCACCAACAGGGAAGGGCTTGTTGAGAATGTGGTACTCCAGGGCAGCCCTGGATGCAGTGATCACGAGATGGTCGAATTTGAGATCCCCAGGACAGTGAGAAGAGCGTGTAGCAAGCTCACTGCCCTGGACTTCAAAAGAGCAGACCTTGGCCTCTTCAGGAGCCTGCTTAGTAAGGTTCCATGGGATATAGCCCTGGAGGGCAGGGGGGCCCAAGACTCCTGGTTGATATTCAAGGATCACCTGCTGCAAGCTCAGGAGTGCTGCATCCCAACTAGAAGGAAGTGCGGCAGAAGGGCCAGGAGACCTCCTTGGATGGATAAGGGGCTGCTGGATCACAAAGTCAGACTTGCCATAGGAAATGGAATAAGTGCTGATGTTTGGAGGGAATTTGTACGAAGATTTAGATACATTAATATTTTGGAATTTTATGCATCAACTGAAGGAAATATTTCTTTTGTTAATCACACTGGAAAAATAGGTGCAGTGGGAAGAGTAAACTGCCTGCAGAAGGTAAGAATAACAACAAAACATGGCATTTCATCCTTCTTGGCAAAGTTTGGTATATTGCCATCGGCATATACCAGACTACTTGTATGGCAAGTTGGGAAGAACTCAAGGCTGTTAACGAGTTTGTTTAGGGAGAAGATTCTCTTCAATTACAGTCTATAGCTGCCCATGCTAGGTAACACAGATGCCGCTTTCTAGTTCAGGTAGATTTAGACTCGACACATTCAGTTGAAATGTGATGAATTTGGCTCCTGTTAAATAGAAAGATGACTGTGTATTATAACTCTGAAATTACTTTTCAAAGATTGAATATTCATGTTTGTATGCATTTTGCAAATTTTCACTAGAAAATCTTATGCTATGAACTGATTAAATATGACGTAGAGAAAGATGAACCAGTCCAAGATTAAAATGGATACTGCATAAAAGTGCCCAAAGGTAAAAAGCTAATTCCTTAAAAATTTCAGAAAAGTATGTACTTTTAAAATTACATGTCTTTGCATCACTTCTGTCTGGGAAGATGCCAAGTTTTTAAATACAATTTAGAAAATATGTAACAAATCACATACTATTGTAATACATCTTAATAGAATGGTACAGTGGGAAATTCAGCATCTGTATACATAGATTTTACTAACTTGTCCAATTAATAATGGACACACTAATATGTTTGAGTACAGATCTTTACTTTCAGCAGGACCTGTTTAAATCTTCTCAAGACTTTGTACTTAGCATGCCACTAAAGAAACATTTGCAAAACAGAAAGCAGTTCTCTTTTCCAGCAGTGGCTGAAATTTTTTGCCATTGGCAATAGAGAAATCAAACCTGAAAATATCTTTGTTATATTTTAGTATCAGTTTTCATAAGAGGGGGGCTATATATTGGCACAGGCAAGCCTGTGTTTAAACCAGGTACTTGTGATACTTTTGATATTGTTGCATTCTTTTACATGTGTCCTCATTACTGTGAGTGAGGACAGAAATGCTCACCTTCTCTGTGCATAAGGGAAAAGGTGGACAGGTTACTAATGGTGTTAAATTCTCACTGCTGAGGAATATACCACCTATGTTAAAAGCATCTGCCCCATAGGTATAATCTCCTATGCCAGCTCTCCCTATGCAGTCTCTTAAGCTGGGAAGAGGGGTGATGCATACACATACATTCCATTTTTATACAAATGCACCCAATGTTCAAGTTGCTGAACTGCAGGAACATGGAGAATACCTGCAGTGTAAGAGAGAAACCCATGAAAAAATGTAAAATCCCAGGCTTGATGGGGACAGACTATAATTTATTTTGTGTAGATAAAATTCACTCCAGTGTATAACATCCATGCAAAGCTTTAGATAATACGGAGTTGATTTTCAGTTTACATAAATACACAGCTGTTCCTGCTCCCTTCATAAATTACTCCAGCTCTAGCACATGAAATGCTAAAGAATAGACTAAGCAGCCTTTTGGTCTATCTTGCATTCAAAGTAAGCAAGCTGAACTGCAGTATTTGGTTCCTAAATCCTGCTGAATCTTTTGGTTGAGGGATAAGGCTGCCTTGTGCCAACTGAGTTACATGTAAGTAGCCTGTACCTTCTAAAGACATGCCTGATGCCATGTGTAAGTTTCCTTTGTAAACACAGCTCCTACTGATTCAGGTGTTTTAAACTGAGGTTTATGAAACTGAGGTTGAGAAACTGGACGACTATTTTCCACTTACCAGACTAGACCTCAGATATTCTGTTCTGCTGCATTAATACAAGCAGGTGACAAACTGTATTATCTACTGGCACTTTGAGGGCTAGTGAATTGAGAGGACAAGGTGAAACTCGAACTGTACCTCCGTAACTGATTTTAAAAGATGATGATTATGACAAAGTTCTCAAATAACTCTATAACATCTGCAAACTTCACTGATGTAATGAAGATTTGTTAATTTTTGATGATTGACACTCTGCTTTTTAAACAGGTGTTTAAAAACCTTAGCCTCTTCATAGGTAAACCTGGACTACTGATCTGCAAAATCACACAATATGCACCATTTAGTGGCTATGCAGGAGCAAAACAGCAGAGAGGAAGCAATTAAGAGATGTCTTTCAAAAAGGGGATTTATATTTTAATAGTGGTGACCTTTCAGTGATCAATAATGATAACTTCATTTATTTCCATGATTGAATTGGAGACACATTCCGGTTAGTTTATTTATTTTAGTGTTGGTCATAAGAGAAATTTCTGACATTCTCTCCCATACGCAGTATTTCCTACTGATAGAGAGGAATTTCATTTCAGTCAGAAAAAGAAAGGACTGCAAGTCACCTCCAGTGTTGTGTTTTATCAGTTGTCTTCAGTTACCCACAGAGCCTAGAGGAGGTTCAGCTTAGGTTGATGAATGAATGCTGTTTTTCAACAGTCAGAAACCAGTTGCATTCACAGAACACCACCATTGTGGTTTCACATTCACTATACTTTTAAAACTCAGAAAGCATAGCGCCTAGGATGGAATTGAAGATAAGTAATATTTTGGGGAGTTATTTGGTTAGAGTCATTTTAAGCATGATCAAACCAAGTGTGTTCAGTTTTTCTGAGATTTGAATAATCTGGAATGCATTGTTGAATTTTTGGCATGTTTTTCTCTACTTCTGATAAGAAGTTCCTTGTTTTAGCACAAAAGTGCTTTCCGATCTCAAGCTCAGTGGGTCAGCCTGTTGTAAAGTTCAGCATTAAAACACTGGAGGTCTCTGTATGTGATACACATAAAAATTATGACTATCAACTGCTTATTTTCTAGGTGGAAAGGGGAAAATGTTTTTTACAACTGAAGTTGAAGATGTTTTAGGACTGATTGACTGTGTTCAGGAAGTTATTGTATATGGAGTATCTGTTCCAGGTATGAGTGAAATACTTGACATTTCAACAAAAGAATTTTTAAATACATTAACAAAATACAAATATACTGAACTGCAGGGTATAGGTAGCCTTACTTCAACTTACTTTTCATAAGCTACAATTGATACATCATTTAAATAAATGGAATATTAATCAGAAAAAAAAAAACAAACAAACAAACATAGCCAAAGTTTATATTAAAGTATATGACAAATACTACCAGGAGAATGGAAGAACATGTGAGATGGCATGTAAGAAATGGCTTTCTTCCTTTTTCACCTTTCTTTACAATCTTAAGGAATGCAAGTTCTAAGACTTTTGCTGCCTATTTTCTACTCAGAAATGTGTGAAATCTTCTATTAACTTTTTAAGCACTTATGGCAGGTTTTGGTTTTTTTTTTAATTTGAGAGGCACTGCTGCTAAAGGCAGACTCCCAGAGATACTGGAAGCCAAAAGAGGGAACTGAGAACTTTACTTTCCTGTCTCCTGTATTTTGGAGGTACCTTCCTGTCCATGTTTCTCACTTACCCAGATTGACAGGACTCTCGTATAGCTCCTCACTGCATCTAGAATGTGATGGATGGTTAAAATGGAACCAATTCTTACAGTGTAATGTAGGGATCTGAAATCAAACAAACAAGGTTAGATTTGATTGAAATCCTGAGCATCATGTTGTGCAAATGGTTTGGGCTAGGTACGTTGTATGTTGCATGCCCTTAGAGTAGCCTAAGGAGGAGAAGGACAACAAATTTTGGAGTCCCCATTAACTAAGGTAGCAGATGTTAACAGGTGTAACAGCTTAATTATTAATTCATTAACAGTATTAATTAACAGGTATCACACTTGCCAGAAAGATTTCCAGACTATGGTACATCATAACATGGCTCACATCAGTGACAATTTAGTATTTTGGAATTGAAAGGCATGTTAGAGACACCACTTTTCCTACATCCACCATTTATTCCCCATGTGATTCTGTTAATGTTATGATCCACTTGCTATTTCTTCTACTAAAAGTGGAAGACATGAGAACAGAAATGCCCCGTGTTTCTGAGGTTTAAAAAGACTGTTCACAAAACAAGATGATCTATTAGAATAGTGAATTTAATTCAAGTAAATACTTTTTTTAAATCATGTATGTCTCTGCTACACCTGTTGATCTAAAAAGTCTCTCTCTTTAAATCACCCTTATTTTCAGCTGTTTTGTGGTAGGAATAAACATACATCTGTCCTAAGAGACATTTCAGAAGAAAGCTAACAAGATAAATGGTTTAGAGTTCTTTATGTGTTTCTCAGATTACACTCTAGGACATGAGGAAAACATGCTGTTATTCTCAGCGCTCTTGTAACACCACATAGAAGAGCCGTTATTAACCAATTACAAAAACTTTACAGTTAAATGTTTTCTTGTTATATTTGTGTAAGAACTGGGTGGACTGTGTTTGGGGTTTTTCTTGTTTTACATGGCACAGAAATATTTATTAAGGTAGCTGGGGGGTGACAGTATTTATCACCAGAGAACTCATTAATTCAACACTCTAGATTTTGACTAAACAAATTGGAACGCCAGGTGTCAGCAGTACAGGGTGTTAAAGGCAAACAAACAAAATTCAGAAGAAACTGAAGAAAAACTGATCTTAAATTAGCTTATGTTTGTGCTTTTCTATAAGGATTAGATTCTACTTTCTGTTTTCACTTACTCCCATATGCAATTCTGTGAAAGCATGCATATGGTTGTAATGTAAAACTTTGTATAAGAATATCAACTATTTCTTCTTGCATTACCTGTAATCCCAAAAAAGGGAATACCGAGTTTTGTGGTTTAAGTGGCATCCCATCCCTCAACCACCAAAGCAGGAGCGAAGCCCTCTCAGTATGTAGTTGGGCAAGTAAAAAAAATCTGAAGTCCTTGGATTTTTGCAGCATACATATGGTAATAAACAACGGTAAACTTGGTGTTACTTCGTTTTGTCCTCTTTCTGCATGGATGAGCTTGTCAGTCCAAGCATGTTTACAGTGATGTATTGTAAAGCAAATTAACTAACACAGTTAAATGCTGCTGCAGGCAGACTTCTGCCTCAGAGTACCAAGAGCTGATTTTCCAGAGTCTTTCCAAAGACTTTCAAAAGATGGATGATTTTCAGAATATCTGTCATCTGTAGTTCTGATGCTAGGCTTTAAAAACAATTTGGCATCTAGCCTGGTGAAGCCTTAAGAAAATCTAATCACGTAGATGTCTGAGGGAAAATACGTTAGAATGTTTTCTAAAGTGGCTTAGAAGGCAAAAACCAAAAAGCAGAAGTCTGAAGTTCAGATTCATGTATGAACTATAGTTTTGTGCTGTCATTATTCTTTCAGGTTATGAAGGCAGAACAGGAATGGCATGTATTCGACTAAAGGAAAATTTTGAATTTAATGCAGAAAGTACTTACAGACACGTTAAAACTCACCTTCCAAAATATGCAAGACCTCGTTTTATAAGGATTAAGGTAAACCAATGTGCCTAAGTAGCTTTTGTTTGTCCATCCACATTGTGTTTTCTCTATTTTCTATGAGGACTATGGACTTCCTACTTACACCAGTAATTCTCAAAAAGGCTTCTTTTAATCTCTCACTTGCTCTTGTCATTTATCAATATGAAAGTACAACTGCACCCAGATGTTCCAGTTCAGCCTGAAAAAAAAAACAAGTTGCATGAGCAGTTACATGATACCCGTCACATTTTAACATTTGAAATCAGGAAATTCTCTTGGAAAATAGATTTCCTATTGTATTTCTTAAGCACAGTAATATGGGTGTGTTCTCCCTTTAGTGTAGCTCCCTCTACAGATTGTTCTGTGCAAAATAAAGATCCACACACAAGCAAAAGCTTGCAAGAAAGTTGTTTTTTGTGAGAGAGGCCTTAGATTTTTATTCTACCAGTGAGTAAGTAGCCAAATTCTGAACGGAAGTTTAACTTACATTAGGGAAATGTTGCAAGAACGTCACTCCCACCGTACTTCTCAAGTTACTTAAAATAAACACCGCTCCTTTGAGAAATGTTACCTATTCACTGGGGTGATTCAAGAGGACTAACACAGAGATACTAGCATGCCTACCTGTTTAATCAGCCTTTAAACTTCTGAGCTCTACAAACAAAAACAGTTGACCAGTCAAGGCAGTGGTTTGTCTTGCCATTCCACTTAAACTACGGTCTTTCTCAGTCTGCAACTGACATTTTCCTTACTTTGCTGAGAAAAATCTTGTTTTTTGATCCGAGAACATAATTATTTCTGGATAAACCCCTTGATTCTGTCTGACCAAAAGTTAAAAACTAGTGTTTTCCTGCCTCTTTCAAATCAAATAGTAAGGTAAGCCTTTTATTAATGTGTCTGTGGCCCAGCACTTTCAGATTAATTACCACGCCATTCAGAGTAATTACTAGCCCACATACTCCAAAGTCCGGTTATTATCTCATGAATGCAGATAGTTTAGACCTCTATTACTGAGGCTTCAACTTCTGTGCTGTATGGATTTTCTTTAAATATGATTCCCTTTAAATTTAGGAGATCTAATTCCCACAATTATATGCTGGCATTGATAAGTAGAGATGTAGTTTTGTGTTCTAGAATGCCACTGAACTTATAGCAACTTTTAAGTACCGTCAAATACAACTAATGGAGGAGAGTTTCAATCCAGCAAAGATCACCTGTATTTCCTAGATGACAGAGAAAACCTGTATTTACAAATGACCCAGGGCATTTATAACTCAGTAAAAAGCCATGACCTCAAATTGTGAGTGAGTGGGAAAAAAAACCCAACCCCCAAAGAACCTGTGTTTTATAATACTCAGTTTTTAAAGTATCTGTTACTGTAACCTTGCCAGGAAATCCTGTTTATTAATATTAGCAACTATCGATACCTGAAATAAAGTGTGAATGTGAGATTGTTTTAATAAAGCAGAACTTCACCAACTCTATTTGTATCTTAGCCTGGCTTCTTCTCTCCTTCATGCTTTGAATCTTGTCTTCCTTCCTACTGTGTACAGAAGTATTGTTAATGCTGTGAATGTTAATACTGTGCACCTAAGCATGTGAAAGTGGGTACAATGTCACACATCTTTATACAAATAATTAATATTAAAGGGTGATCCACTGCACTAGTAAGAATTACATCCCTCAGTCAAAAACACAAAACTCATTATAAAAGACCATTAAACTTACAGTTGTCTAAATTAATTAATAGAAAAAAGTCTGCATTAGATGCTTAAATTTTCTCCATTGCAGCAGAGATGTCCTCTTACTTTTCATGCACCAAATAATACATACACAGAATAAAAACAATTTATAAGAACTAAGATGTATTTTCCTTTCCTTTTGGCGCTAAGAGTAATGTCAGGCCAGACACTTCATAAAAAAGTGAGGCTTAGATTTGCCTAGCATTTTAAAAAAGGCAAATAAGATTACGGAATGGAATGAAATAAATCTGTTCTTACTAGAAAAATTTAGCAAACTAAATTTTACTGCTCCTTGTAACACGTGCCTGAATATACCCCACTATGAGTTCAGGTGATGTTGTTTAAGGGTATGGAAATTGTTCTGATTAACCAGATGTACTGCTTATATAACTTGAGCATACTGGGTCAGGCTGAAACTATCTTGCTGAGTATGCTGCCTTCAAGATGGGGTGATTGTAGGTGTCTGGGAACAACTATGAAGGCAGCAAGCACTCAGCAGTGCTTTCCCAGAATAACCTCCTAGCAATCATCACGTTTCCTGATTTAACAGTATAAAACTGCCCTCCATAGATTTTTCTGCCCCCATTTTTAATTACTCTTGAAACACATGTAAATCATTGGCCTGTTGTAGCAATGTTTGTCTGCTGCATAGAGACCCTTTCTTCTGTAATGCCCCTTAATTTTTCTGTTACGAGAAAGGGTGAAATATCATTCCTATTCTCTTTCCTCATGCACTTGTGTTATAGAGCCTTTAGGTAATGCTGAGAAAGGCCGCAGGTGCTTAGCAAAGGCCCCTGCTCTTGCACACCAGTGCACTGTCACTGATCAGCAGAGAGGGGATGGCAGGGCTGCTGTTTTTAAATTGGGCATGTTTTAAAATTGCCCTAATATGGCAAAATCTCATTGACAGTTTACACCCTTCATTTTGCACAGCTCAGAACTCATGCTGGCATTGTCTGCACACAATGCCATTGAGCCTCTCAATAGTTTAAGTCAAGGTATTTAAAAATGAAGTGCAAATATAGGACTGCATAGTTTACCCCCTGCTGAGGCCAGCATATTTGGTTAGAATGGTTCTAGCCTGCCAGCTAGAAAGTGTCTATTACCAGGACTGGTAAGGCAGAAACTGGCATTTTCTTTGCCACAGTCTACAAACCAGAGAGTTTCATTATTATATGCCTGCGAGATTTATTTGACATTTTAAACTATAAATACACGAGGTTTCCACCAGTAAAAGCACAGGAATTTTCTCAGTGGTCACTGCCGATGCTTACATATTGAATAAAATAACATGTAGTATTGCATATGAATAAGCAAACTTTGGTTCCCTTTCTACCTGGAGTAATCTTAAGGACCAATCTCTTTCACTTGTTAAACAATGGCTTGCAAAGGACAACAAGGCAGCTGAAGGCCACACTGAATGCTACACTCTGAAAAGCTTGGGACACTGTAGAACTTAATTAGTTTTTTGAAGGCACTTTTTTTGAACATCATCACCTCTTCAGGCAGCCTGGAAAGAATTCTGGTATTTGCATGAGACTCCTTGTCAGTGGCTGCTGCTTTGGGGTTACCACCAGTCACTGGCACGCTGTTGCAGCTAAGGGAACGTGCTGTCTTTTTCTTGCCTTGGATGGACAAATAACTGAATAAAAAAGAGGTTAACTTATGTTTGGTAACATCCTGGGCATCTTCTGGGAAACAGTCATCTAGAGGATCCCCTTGACTAATCACACATGTACTGGGACTTGCTGCTAGCTTCTTAGGCTGAACTACTATTTTTCTGGAAGGTGTTTTGTATTTTCCTCCATCTGGGGAAAGCTGAGAAGCATTACTAATGGCATCTGAACTAGGGTCAGCTATCATATTAGGGATTCCTGGCCCATCACCAGAACTGATGCAATGCAACCCGCAATTCTGGCTAACAATCCGGGCTGCAGTGTGTTGAATGATGCTCCAGTCTTGCAGAATATCTTCCCTGGTTGTGAACTGAGACGTTACAGTAAACCGAATGATGAACTTGTCATGAATGGTTGCTGGAATAAGGAAGACCCTGCCAGAACTGCTTAGTTCTTTCAGGAGTTTTTCTGTGAGCCAGTTGGGACCCTGTTTTAAATATGAATAGGAAGAAAAAAAAACAAACTATAGTTAGAATTTCCAGTGACATCCACACATCTCCATAAGAATTCCAGCATTAGAAATTCTTACATGAAAGCTTATTCATAGTTCTTAATGTCTGGGGAGAGATCAGCTATGGTCAGTTCATTTCAGAGACATGCAAAAGGCCCTATCTTTACCTTTATTCGAAATACAACCAGTCCAAGATGTCTTTTGGCAGGAATTTCAAAGAGTGGATCACTTTTAACCAAGGATTCAAAGAACTTGGCTGTTTCAGTACCCTATAATTGAGGAAAAAAAGTAGTCAGGTATTGGTTTGTCACAAACACACTGTAGTCAATAAATTAAGTAGTTAAAAAGAATTCCTTTCCTTATTGGAACATATCATTCCAGTGTATGAGTAGCAGCAAACAATAGAATGACAATATTTGAAAGTCTATTTACCCAAACCCTTGACAATGAACAAGAGTAACTGGACTACACATAGGAATTTTCTAGGAGAAGGTTTGAAAACAGAATGTGTTCTCAGATTAGAGTTGTTTTGTGGCAACTGCTGATCCACAATATGACCCCTTGTATTTACACTCCATCAAGGACTTAAGCCTGTAAATTTTCATAGCTATGGGTTCAGCCATTCATCTCAGCCTGCCTCCCACACAACTGCCACTTTGCCTCAAAGAAAGCTCCTACAGATCAGTACTCAGTAACATGCAGAAGGCCCTGACTTATCGAGTCACTTTTCGTTGCCTATTGCTTTCCAGAAGGGTACAGGAAATGTTTTGTCTACACAGTCAATCTTTACAGATTACAGCACGCATTTAGTGTTCACACGCAAGCTTTGTGTGTGAGAGAATTTCTGTTGCTCATCTTTGCATCACTGAATTTATTCAACTTAGCTACCAGTGAATAAGCATAATACAGTTATGCTTCCATTGTGAATTCACATACATGTCGGACATGATCTTGAAGCTTTTTCACTCCAAATGAACGAATCACAAACCACAGCTTCAAAGAACGAAATCGACGACTCAGTGGAATTTGCCAGTGCTGTGAAAACACAACAGGTTTCAATGCAGAAATAACAGAAAGGAGCATCCCCCTTACACTGCTACTGTTGTTCTTTAAGACTTGGGTCTTGACACAAGTAATTTCATATTACTGAAAATCTGCCACGTCTAGAAAACAGCCATCAAAGAAACACTACATCTACAGATTTCTCAATTACTTGCCAAAATAAGATTTTGGGTATTCCCCTTAATCTAAGGCCTAGATATGCTTCAAGTATTTAGTTAATTACTAGCTAGTAACACCACCTTTGCTTATTTAAAGGGCATTATCAAGTTATGGTGTGTCCATTTACACTGTAGGACTGAGTGCTCACTTCAGTTCCTGTAATTTGAGTATTTAAGTTCTACCTGGAACGTTCTCCCACATCAACTATAAACAGTGAGAGTTGATACAGGGTTAGACTTCCAGAGGAAGTAACGGCTGCTGCATGGAAAAGAGTGACAGAGCATGTGAAGGAATACTCCTAGGGAGCTACACAACTACATGCAGCGCCCTATTTAACCACAAGAGGGACCCACTGATGTATTTTTTCCGCCCCTCTGTACATTCACAGTCCCCAGTGAAAAGCACTATTGATTTCAAGAAAACAATTATCTTTTCAGGACTAGGGTGAGATCATAGCAGAAACAATTGGCAGTGGATATTCCTTTGGTTTACTTACTGAAAACTCCTGTAAGATGGAGAAATGCCTCTTAGCTTTCCTGTGACTACCTCAATCTAAAGAAAAACGTAATTCATTCTACTGCTGTTCCAGAGCCTGGGTGTTTGCTAACTCCTTTCTCTCTCTATTACTACCTATCAGACATACAAGAAAACCAGCTAAAATGCCATCAGTAGGAATTACTTAAGCAACACAATGCACGGAAATGACCCTTCTGTTCCGAAAGGAAAGGCTGTATTCCCATCTGTAAAAATCAAGTACTTCGATCCCTAGATCTAAAAGCAGGTTTATAATTAATTTTCATATCAGAGCTCACTTTTGTTATTTAATCTGCATTAGGATCTCAGTATAATTGGGTTTATGCTTTTATGTAATGAGACCAGCTATAAGATAAGCATGCTCCAGAGCGTGAAGGATTTAGCAGTCTGTTTGAACATTTTATATGCAACTTAAAATATCAACTCAAATAACTTACCATGAAATCAACAGCAGCTCCTGAGTTCGGATGTCTGAGGTAGACAGGGTTAACGTTGAAGGTCTGATGTAATTTGTATTTATCCTTGACCCTATCAATTGCAGAATGAACTGTATTTAGCAAAAAAAATCATGCAGAGAAAGACTTAGCAATTTGCATGCTATTCTTTTGGTAGTGTTTTGCCTTTACTCACCAAAATCCAGTGCAGTCAAAATGAACCATCATCCATTTAGAAGGGTTGAAAGTAAAGGAATCTGCATATTCAATTCCATTCAAGAACAATCGGAATTCAGGGCATACAAATGCTGTTCCTGCATATGCAGCATCAATATGAAGCCAGAGTCCCTCAGCATCACCTAATGGAATTGGAATTGGTATGTCAGGGACATAAGGAATCAAGGTGCATGCTTAATCTCTTCTCTCTGAAAACTAGGTGCAATTTCTTGCAGGGGGTGGATGGCCTGACAATGAGCAAGACAAACAATTAACAATGTGTTTTTACTCTAAAATTGTGCATCCAGAACTGCAAAATATAAGATAATGCTGAAATCAGACGGACTCTGTAACAAAATTCACCATTACATGTGTGTGAGGCTTTTTAATGTTTGTTTGATTTCTCTTACCTGCCTTTTTACTAAGTGAAATTCCCCAGCACAAATCAGTTCCACAAAGCCAGAATAAAGATACAGTGGCAAGCAAAAAGGTCCCAGAGATAGAGCCATGCTCTGACCCATAGAAACAAATGCCACAGGATCTTGTCAGGATTTATGCTGGAATAGAATCTGCAACCACAAACTACCTATTGAACTGGTGGCTACAAAGGACACCCTACCAAACGCTACCTTCAGAACTCCTTTCTATGTTAAATATTTATGTATCCATCCTGCAGCAGTACTGCACTCTGTACTGCACAGTCTGTATTCCGTGAATAACCACATTAAAGATGTATTAGCTGGAAAATTTCATCCATCTTGAACAGAAAGTATTTTTACATCTTAATCTAATCTTCCAGAAATCACTACAAAGTCTTGCATTGCCTCCACTGATCTTTGAGACATATCGGGAAAACTCAGTTGATGAGTATTTCTACTCCCATTGGCTTTGGCATGAAAAATTTTCATACTCTTCTGTGCTAATATAATTTAAAATTGGGGAAAAAAAAAAAAAAGCCACTTACAAATTGGACCCAGTTCTGAGAGATTGTCAAAAGCACAGACACCAGTTGTACCCAACGTTGCACAAACCTAGAAGAAAAGAAACCTGTTGAGTTGGCATTTTTTTAGTAAATGGATGCAACACTTTCAATGCAGAGAGGCTGTCACAGTTGTGACTGTATTGATTTTTTTTGTTCAATAAACCAAAAATTCTTGTATACATTTTAACCTTCACTAATGTATTTTAACACAATAAGAAATGTTTCAGATGTAATTTTATCTTGACATTAAAAATACAACACTATGTCAATACCCCAGGCAGAAAGTTTACATACAAAGACTGGCACCAGGCCCTTCTTTCTGTCTTCTGCAATGGCTTTCTGCAAAGTTTCACCTCTGAGGGAAAAGTTCTCATCCACAGGCAGAAATTTCATCTTCACAAGAGAAATCAAGCCAGCCTTTTCTACAGAAGAATGTGCCTTAAAAAAAATAAAGGTAAGAAAGCTGAATAGTTGTGATTAATTATGGCCTTATAAAAGACAGTGGTTGGAAGAAAAGCAGAGATAAGGTCCTTATAATGATATTACAATAATAATAATCTGTATTAATAGAAGTCTGAAAGTTTCTTCCTTGCATGTAACTAAAAGAAATAATACACTGTAATTCCAAGGAATGCATATGCTCCATTTATTTGGGTACTTATCTCTAAAATGTAATCACAGGCATCTTCATCTTGCTTTTGGAGGGCCACTTATCAAAACTCAGATCTTAAAAGAGCCTCTAAAAATGGATCAACCTCAATTTATTCCTTTCTCCCTGCCATAAGAAGATTAAAACACCCTGAAGCGTGCCGACTTCTGGCATTACTCCCTCACAAGAAAAAGCCCTTTTAGTTATACCAATAAAGAACCAGCATGAGCATCTCTCCTGTTTCAGTTTTCACAGGGGAACAGACTGTTCAAGAGTCCAAGGACAGAACAGGTTTGCAGGCAAAGGCACAGTACTGTGTAGATACTTCCTCCAGGAACAAGCACAGAGGCCTAGAGTGGAGACCACAACCCGGAGCAGCACTGAGGTAATGCCCTGAGTGCGCCTGTCCCTGAGTGGAAGGAGGATGTGAAGCAAAATGAGTTGAAGCAGCATGAGATCAGCACCTCATTACTGGAGTAAGGGTTGGTGGAAAACAGGAAGGAAATGCAAAACTGAGTCACATAAGACAGTGCCTTGAGAACTGCTGGGACCCTACAAAACCTCTTCCCACAGATTTCGTTTCCCCATCTGCAGAAAATAACATTAGAGCGATTCATTCAGGCTAGTACAGCACTCCTGTATGTGTTCTCCCCTTGGAACAGAAAAGCAAGTTCACATTGTATGACCTGGGTGAGGCAGCAGAAGCAGATTTGTTTTCTTTGTAACCCTAAGAACCTACTTGATCAGACGCATAAGCGATGAGGCGAGAATTGAGTGAGGACTCATCAGTGTCTGGCTCGGAAACCTTCATCTCCAGAATTCTGTTTTTCCTTGCTGCTAGCAGTGCAACCAAGGTTGATTCACTCACAGTGCTCTGCAAAGACATTGCTCATTTATTGAAACATACTGCCACTTCATTGCTATTTTATCAGAGATTTACTGAAGTCACTGAAGTGCTCAGCTGCCCTCACTCTCTTCTGTTTCTACTACCACTTTTCTGGGATGCGATGGGAAGTCACTAGCGATGAGCAGCTCTCTGGGCCAATGACACAGAACAAAGCCTTTTAACTACTGTACATTTTTATCATGCAGGACTCAGCTGGGGGGAGTAACTAAATCACATTTTCATTTTGCTCTTCTACAGCTACAATGTAGTATCTTCCATAAAAATCACAAACCTGAGCAAAGCTCCTTATAACAACACAAAGCCTCAACACAGATTCCAGGAGATACTTGCTCAGGCCTTATGAAAGGAGATAAATGTTCAGGCTTTGATCTTGCAACTTTCAGACACAAAGTAGACATAAGAAAAAGAATATCTTGTGTGGCTAAGGACTGCTGGCAGAAGAACAGTGACAAAGATTCCTTCTCTAATCATGGAAGGATCACTTCAGTGATTAATTTGATGTGAAACAGTATGAAGGATACAAATCTGACTCTCATTTGGCCTTACTAAGGCCACAAGAGCACCTGCTCCTTGCCTGTAATACCACAAGGACTAAAAGCAAGAACAACTCCTATCATATTCTATATTTAATACTAAAATCTGGGAAAGCAATGTCAAATTGGTATATTTCTCTAATCAGACGTATAGACCAAATGTCCTTGGTTTTTCCTCCAGGAAAACTATCACCCAGAGGGAAATTCACTTGAGTGAAAACAAAACAAACCATGATAAGGCCATCTCTGATTCCTCCTACCTGTAACACTCCTCCACCCACACTGTCAGGATGGTGGTGCAGGAATTTATCCGGAAGGCCCAGCATTTTAGCCAACCAATCCATCACATTCATTTCCAGTTCTGTACAGGCTGGACTGGAGGCCTAATAAAATAGAAAAAAAGAAAATCAGCCTGTAATTCCCCCTGCAAGCATAGCAAGAGCATAGCCCTTAGCTAGTAATTAAAATGTGATATGTGCTTTACTCTGTTAACACGTTTTAATTGCCTTGGGAGAAATCTCACCTAGATGCAACAAAGGCAGATGACGAGCTTTGTAGCACTGGATATATAAGCAGCTGTGTAATATTATGGCCCATACCTAGCAGAACACAACACTATTATGATAAAAGTTACGTTGTTTGTCGAGTTCTGTAATGCAGACCTCTATGCTAAGGTTGCGGTTAAGGGTGAGCTCCAGCTACCTTGCTCATTACCAGTTGCTCTCTTGGAATACCAGAGAATCTCAGCAACCTCCTTAAAAGGCTGTCTTCAGATTACCTGCATCACCTCAGTGCTGAGCTTCTGAATTACCAAGAATTTTAGAGTCATTAAAAAAAATTAGAATCACAATGAGCCCCTTGAGATAAAACCCTGGAACTGCAGTTCACCACCCAAATACATGCTCTAGGTCCCTAAAAGAAAGGGCACTGATACGTTTTAGGGAGGCTTTTTGAAGAGCAGAAAAAGAAAGGTGAAAGCTGTCCTGCAGTGTCCAGCTTTCCACATATGAAAGAATTGGTTTACATTGCAAACTTAACAGAAACCTATCAAAACTACATGGAGAACATGACAATCAATTTATTCTAGGTTTACGAGTTTCTACTGCTTTCTTACACGGAGACATACATCTAAAAATCTGGACAATTTCACGACAGCTTTAGAATGCTACTGAGGTACGTAAAGTCATAACCAAATAGCCCCATGTAGCTGCTGCAGGAGGATATAAAGTGCTCAGATATTCTGGAACAGGCCACCAAACAACTATTTTCAGAACAGGAAAAATAAGAAATGTGTTCTCTCAAGGGAACAGGAGAACTGGAATGAAGCCCAACCTAACCTGCAGTCATGGATGGTGGCTGCTCCATTGCCTGCAGTGCTTATGTAACAATCTCAGCACCAAGACTAGATGGCAAGACACACTACTTACAGTGCGATATACAAAGAATTAGAAACTAGACATTTCTAGTGATATATTTTCTTCATTCATCTCTTACTAGTTGGTGACATTTGCTTGTACATATTCTTTCTAATTTTTCAAAGTGACATTTTTCATTTACGCAAACATACAGTTGTTTGAAGTAAATAGTTACACAGACTCACAGAACAAGAAAGAATGACCATACCTGCGCAATACACACAGGAGATGAATATTTAAAATAATAACAACAACAAAATTACCCATGTGAATCCCAAGCAGTTAATTGCATCAGCTAACATATCTCCAAGGAGTGAAGGCCAGGAAGTAAGAGCTGGAAAGTAGGCATGCATGTGTGGACTTTGCCAATGGACTACCTAGAACAAAATTATTCAAAGCATGAAAATGTCACAAAATTCTGCACAAGATATAGTGGTTAGCATCTGTTTAAAGTGATGGAAAAGGATCACAGCAACATGTCCAATATATGTGCAGTTATACATCTGCTAGTAGAAAGCTACAGAGATAATACTGACAGGAGTGCAGCATGAGCAAATGATAACACTGTATCATTATTAGATAAATTCCAAATTATAACAAAAGCATTTATCTGAATTGAACAGGCAGACAAAGATTCTGAACAGGAAAGACTGGTCTTTTAAACATGGTACAACAGCTGAAATATTTATCGAAATATTTATCAAAATATTTATCTTTAAGGGAAATCCTTGCAACAAAATTGCTCTTGCTCACTTCCTCAAACAACGGCTTGCCTTTAGCTACACACAGAAATTTACAGTTGTATAGCCCATTCTATACACCTGAAGGAGCCTGTATGTGGGACACTGGCATAAGCGCATTTAATGTGAATACCTCTCCTACATCAGACTGAGTTCCTGCAAGCATATATAAAGAAAAATTTAAAACATACTTCTTACATAAGCCATTTAATTAGGTATATGAACTCCCTTAGCAAAATCTGCAGTATTTACGTACAAAAGGAAGGAGACATTAACATTCAAAGAGCAGGAGTCATGTCTTGTGTAATGACCTTGGGCAAGAGATGTTTCAGCTTGATGTGCCTGAGCTTCCACATCTCTGAAATTGAGATGATGCAGTTCAGGCCTTGTGAAGCTAAATTCACCAGTGTCAGAAAATCATTGTTTCCCTCTAAGCAAGCATGAGTTATTCTTAATATATAAAATACTTAAAAAATATATTCAGCCTATGCCCTAAAATTGTTGATAGGAACACAACAGTAATAGCCAGAATCCTTCTGTGGACATATCTACAAGACATTCTACATTTTGGGTGCTTCACTTGTTTAGATAAGTGTTGTGCAGAACCTGTGTGTTCCTACGATTTGGTGTCCGCCCCACGTAGTAATAAAGTATAGTCATGACAGGTATAATCTATTTCTTACCCCAGGCATAATAATCTTCTCTATATCTCCAAAGATGTTGTCCCAGCTGTCTGGGTCCATTGGGGCAGAATCCGGCAAGTGGGCTCTCATGTAACCTGGCTGCACATCCGGAGTCACCCTTCTCTCTCTCACATTGGTCAGGTACTGGCAAATGTAATCCACCATCTCTTTCCCTGGAAGAGGCAAACCAGTGTTCTGAGTTTTGATTGTGGGAAAACTAACTAGCAGTACTAGTAGTTCATGCAATCTTAGCATTAGACATGGCTTGGAATCCTGCTTCCAAGGTAGCCACAGGAATTAACCTTCCTCCTACACCCTGATTGTCCCACCTAATAACGCAGTAACACAGCTTCTAGAAAAGGCTTCACGGGAACAGAACAGATTCACAGGGTTATTTCAGTGTCCTCATTGAATAGTTCAAAAGTACCTTTCAAATACAATCAGGGTACAAGTATGGTTTGTTTGATTACTGATAGAAAGATTTTCTTGCCTACAAAATAACTGAAACTGCATATCACAGGAATTAAGGTTTCATAATGCCCCATACTTCCCTGTCATTACAACATACCCACTTTTACATCCCCTGAAAAGAGCTACACAACTCCATGCCTTTTCTCCACTTCTTAGGCAACCTCCTCCCACCCTAGGACCAACATTTGCTTCCCATCTCCAGAACTGTGCCAGTATCACTGAGGTTTCATGGTGTCAGCCAGGGAAGAGCCACTGTAACACCTTATCACAAGTTTATTCAGAATCACAGCTTTGCAGCTATGCCACAGTATTTTAAATATAAGGCCAAAAAACCTAAATTATCCACTGACTCTAAATCCATTAATTTAAACTCAGCTCTGGGACACAATTTACTCAACTGTGGGGACATGTTTGTCTCAGCCTCAGCAGATCTAAGGACATGTGTACAAATAAAGAATATATATACCCCATACAAGTTTTGGGTACCACTCCCAGCCCTACAACAGTTGATCTCTGTGAGCAAATGATACCCATTTCCAAGAGCAGAGAATCACTCACCTCTCCGTCTGTACTCTTCAGGGTCCATACTGATTCCTTCTAAAAGCACCTCTTCAAGCCTGGGCCACGACCTTTCAGGTAGTGCGGCAGTTGGTCTGGTGCCCTGCTTGCTGCTTCACCCTTTATAGCTCCCTTTATCTCTCAGACTCATGCATTCTGGAAAAGGTTTAACGTAGGCAGATTATTATCTAACTCCTCCCAACTGAGGGCTTTTACAGCCTCTCCCATGTTCTCATCTGTGCTCTTTTGATGTGTACGATAGTGTATCTTTAAGAGGAGCTGCCTCTGCACTAACCCATTCCCATTTTTAAACAATCTTTTAGAAGTCTCGCAGTAACGTATGTCATGAATATATGGCACATTAACATCAGACTTGAGGGAGAGAAAAAGCTCGAGAGCTTCCAAAAGCAAGTAAGTGTCCATGTTACTTTAGGACACCAAACTCCTGTGCTAACAGTAGTCATTAAAACAAGGCACCAGCACCTAACACATTTGACACCTATGCTGTCAAGTCTCTTGCTGCCAGAAGAAAAGGCATTGCAATTATTGCCAGTTGCAGAACTGCAATACAAAGCAGCAATGATCCTCTCTGTGGATTTCCTGTCCTTCCAGATCAGACCAGGTTACACTGCAAGGTGATGTTCCTCCACTCGTATCACCCTAGACTGATGAACTGGGAAAATGCCTCTTTCTCCTCCACCACTGTGCTTCTTTTCTCCTGGGAAAAGAGAGAGGTAGGACTTGAGGATTAAGCACCAGAAAGAGAAATTATTTTGTAGTACCATACATGCTTATCCTATTTTTGTTATACCCTGTGCTCCTGCTTAGGGCCGGCCCTGTTTGAGACAGGATAGCTGCCTTTGCAGACCCTTTGCTCTGGCAGACCCTTTGTCTGATACGTGGCAGCAGTTTCTCTGTTCTCATCATATGGAAGAGAACTGGCAGTCAGAGCAGCTTTGGTTCTGTGCTTCATGTACTATAGAGTAGCCCAAATGCTTTCATTATTCTAGGAAGTTGTTACATCTTTCTCCACAGTGTACTTTCTACAGAACAGTGTGAAAACCTTTCCTAGATTCTGCTGTGATTAGATATCTAAGACAGAACTGTTTCATAGATATGACGAAGATGCTGATACATGCTCACCAGATTAATATACTGAAATTAAAAGAAGATAAAAAGCATTAAAAGAGGAAGTGCAAGTAGCGCAGGGAAAAAAAATACTGTATGCATATTCATCTGCTTTATCTCACATTTCTCTGGAAACTAGGGGAAAAAAATAACAAACTGCCCTCACCCTAAGTATCAATTTATGAGCCTCTCTTGGCTTTGCTGTAAATGCTCCCTAAAAGAGTCACAAAGGTGATAAAGGGTTAGCATCAAGCACAGGACTGACACCAAAAGAGCTCAGAGTTCTCAGAAACTGTGATTGTACATCATTACAAGTAACTAACACATTACTTCAATATGCGGATGTCTGCTCAAGGAAAGCTGGTAGCTAATTACATTTATGACTTCAATTTGGAACAGCAAATAAGGAACAATACTTTTAACAATGTTTCCAGAGCTAAACTACACAGTAAATACTCCATGTGACATATACCCTATGCCTCTGCTCAAAGGTGATAGTTTCATCAGGCTGGTTTCTCATTCTGCGTAGAAGAGAACAAACAGCAGGTCCTGTTCAGAACTAGAATAAAATAAATGATAATGAATTACAGGTATGGTAAATATTGCTGGTGATAAGTTTCTGTTATAGCTACCCTGCACGTGGAAGGATTTGGTTACAGACAATGAGGAATAGAATATTTGCTCACAGGAAGCAGGATTAATAGAAAAGGTTCTTTTCATTGTTTGCTACAAAGGTCTGTGCCATCGAAACCGTGGGAAAGCTCCATGTGGAGGTGAACATTACCACTATCACTGCCCAGACCAACGCTGAATTCTTATCGTTATGAAGAGTTCACAGAGATTAAACTGCAGTTAAGGCTGTGGGATGTGAGGACACAAACATTATTTTGATCATAGAATAATTCAATCGGAGCAATGCCTAACCAGCATTTATCTTGACTAACTGGTTCCTGCACTCGATAGTGACATAATGGAGTTTCTAAAAAAAAGGTAGCTATTTCCAGTTAGTCACTGCGTAACGCTTGCTTCAAGTACCAGCTTGATAATAATTCTAAAAACCACCACCGCAGCTTTTCCCCTTTTTTATATATTTTGATTCTTTGCCCAATTTCCCAAATGGGATCAAACTTGCCAAATTTTTACCAATACTAGAATATTTAGGATTTTTTCCTAACTGCCAATTCTATAAACCCAAGTCAAAGTTTGAAGAAGGAAGGTTTTACTTCAGTACTGTGTAATGCAATTCTTTCCCCACACCTCCCTCCTACCTCTGAAGTCCATTCTAATCTTAAAACCAGTCTTTCTTATTTTTCTGAATGCTGACACAGCACAGCTTTGACCTTGATGTACATACAAAAAAATCGAAATGGAACTGATTCTACAACAGATGTATGTGGAAAAGATATTTAATTGTAAAATAGAAAAAGTAGGCCAGAGTACAGTTTTAAGGGTAATTTTTCTGTGTACAGTATAGGTAAACTAGACTTTTTGCTTAAGTTCATATAAACAATTCCATAAAAGCAGTGAAACATGGAACAACAAAGCAAAGCACGAAGAGTTTTATCTTACAAAAAAGGAATCTGCACAGTAGTTCAAAATTTAATGTAACACAGCACTGAACAATCTTAAGGCAGCTCAGTCTAAGCACAGGACTAGAAGCCAGGAACTCCTGAGATCTATTCCCAGGTTTGCCACAGATCCATGTGGTCTTGGGCCAGTCATTTAACACTCCCTGTGTTGCACTTGTATCAGTTATAAAATTGAGACAGTAACACTCACCTGCCTCAGGCAGTACAGTAAGGGCTCTATAAAAGATTTTATAATGCTCTGAAGATGTAACGTGCTATGTAAATCCTAACCATAATAGATCACTGCACAGACACACACAAACACAGTATCACAGTGAAGAACAATGATGCTGGGTAAGAGGAGCATCACAACAAAAAAATTACTTGTCCAATTGCATAATTAAAATGCAAAAGTCTGTTTAGAAAAAAAGGTATCACTGAAATGATTTCAAGGCAATTGGGAAAAAGAGATCAATAGGAATATCCTAAAAGAACTACTATTTGCGTTCCAGTGGAGACATTCTTTCCTATGCATTACTGAACTTTTAAATGCTTGTGCATGAAAATTGTAAGACACAAAGTGAAGTTTCGATGCCTCCACTACCAAATTTTAAATCACATCTCGTATGTAAATCAAGATTTTTTTTGTTTTTAATTACAAATTACATTCTTCCAACAAATATACCATCCACAATTAAACTGGCTGCTTACTTTCAATGACATATAAGCTGAACATTTTCCTCATAATTTTCCTCATCTTTGCTGAAAAATACCTATGCAAGATGTATGTGTAGAAATTATAAAAACATGCAGCATATGTACAAACTGAAAAGTTTAAAAAATATTAGCTTCATATACATGTAAATCTACTTGGATATATCTGAAATTAAATATAAAAATTTCACCACCTAAAATAAAAAAAAAAAAAAAACCAAAAATGGTTTTCAGAGAATCTGAGACAACTACTTAAAGCTGTACAAAGATTTCCACTTGGAAATGTCTTATTCAGAGAAGTTTAAGTTGTTACCATGTAGAAATAACTGTTAAATCATTTTGTCACATAATTTTCAAGTTGTCGGCTTAAATCAACAACATCACCCTTAAAACTGTTCTGTTTTTCAGAAGTTAGATTCATACTAAAATCAAAAATTTCACAAAAACATTGGCTTCTCGTGTTTCTGGATCCCTTCAAAAAGATTTATCAACTCATTTTGAAACTGTAAAAAAACCAACTATTTACAGTATTTCATTTTAAATACTTTTCACAATTTCTAAATTCAGAGTTTTTATGTTACAAGAAATTAATGAGAGCTCACAGCTTAAGTCCAGTTATCAACTTGTAGCATCTTCTCTATCATGTAATCCTGCGTCTGTACCTATATAGCGTACAGTTCAAGATTGTACTGCAGGTTTTGGAAAGTAACAGGCTTTGCAGTATGTTCATTTTTTTTAAACAGCTTCTTTATTAGTCTGGAGGCGGGTCATTGCCTCTAACTTCTGCCGATAGGCCTCTGCTTCTTGTTCTTTCTTTAGAAGCTGCTGACGATATTTTTGTGCTTCTCTGTTTGCCTCATCCAGCTGTTTCTGAAGAGTTTCTCTTTCCTATGAGAAACATAACCAGCAACATTTTGTCAAATATGTATTGAATACACATTAAAATGGCAAATTCTTTACCTTTACATGCAGCTCAAGTGTTAGGATATCATGTAGAAACTGTTTAGTTCTTACTCGGTCAAACCAAGCACTGCTGTGTAAATTAGACATGAACTATCACACCAGACACCTCCCCACAATAAGGCTTCAGGTGGAACCGTAGTAAACCCAAATTTCTTTAGATGCAAAGATACCAAGCAAGTCTTCATGGGAAAAGAGTGAAATAAAAAGAAGTAGTGATCAAATGAACATCATATTAGCAGTTCTCCAGTTACTCAATTCCCTTTGTTACTCTTGTAAATTGGAATCCAATCAAACAGGATTGTCCCATTCTGTTGTATTTCAGTCAGACAGTAGAATGAAAAACTGCTACCTAACAGCAACTTGAGCTGGGAAGTGACAGCTGCCCACTAACCAAAATACACACATAACTAGGTTTCCTAAACAAAGTGATCTGAAGTGATTAATACTATGCAATCCTAATGTATAATTACATCCCCAAGGATACCCCATCTTCATGAATTAACAGACACTTAGCTAGATGAGCTTTTTCAATTCAAAAGGAGGAACTTAAGGCTCCATCCAGCATACAAGTTTGTTGGGGATTGCTATAAAATGGTTTCCAAGCAAAATAATATGGGAAATGCCATTTCCTATGAAGCTGCCTTAGGAACTAATGAGAATGTACTTCTATTTGCAGTGACGTAGGTTCTGTCATTTTGTTTGATGCTGCACTGAGCCCAATTGAAAAAGCAATTTGCTTGGAAAATAGTTTTGGTTTGATCTTCAACCAAATACCATTTCATTAAAGTGCATCATACTTTTATGAGTAAGGTAGTATCTGATTTCAAATCATTCTTTCCACTATAGTTGTTAAGCATGCACAGGAGGGAACTTGTCAGAGAAGCAAGCTATTTCCTAGAAAAACAAAACTCTCATCAGAAATTGAGGCCCAGCCAAAGTAATGTGCCTTTTTACCTTATTCCCAGCAGTTCGGTACCACATTCCCATTTAATGCCTCAAACAGTTGTTAGAATTTTCTCCCCTCACTCCCACGTAACAGCATTCCTATCCTTCACCTCTTTGCTGCACTCACATATTTTCATGGTCAGAGCCTGAAAATACAAAATACTCTGCCTCCCTTCTACTTCCTGCTGTTCTCACTACTTGTCACAGTCACATTTAGCAGTTACATGCTGTGCTGAATGTGCTGGAATATAATGACATAGGTGGTCAGATCATTGCTAACAGCAGCATCTGTATAGCAAAAACAACATGTTAAGGAGAGATGCTATTAACGGGTCAAAAAGACTACCTATAAGCCACATTAAGTGCAACTTGATTTTACACAGGGCTTTAAGAACTAGAGGAAGGTAGGAGGGGTTTGTTTCATCCGCATATGCTAATAAAATGAGAGCTCCTCTAGTCTTACTTATATGAAAAGGAAGTTCCACATCTGAAAATTTGGAGTGTGTGCAGACTGCAAACACTTGGGAGTGAAGGGGTTCTTAGACCATAACTTAAAGTATTTCCCACAGAAGAGAAAAATAGAAGGGGGGGACACCATACCTAAAAAAACAAGTCTCAGTGGCAGAGACAAGAAGGTAAACACAGTATCTACCAAACATACTAGCAATTCAAAGCATGTACGTTAGCCCTACTACCAATAGGTGTAGTTCTTAGACAGTCATTGCTACAACATCAACAAAACAAGTTTACTGTCTAGCTAGGCAGTGAAAAGAAATCAGTGCTTCTGGGGGAGCAATGCAGATCTACGGCAGACTGAACAAGGAAAACTGGTTCCTTTGACATCTAGAGTAGGGAGGACTGTATCTGGTCTGTTAATATAATCAAATCCGGAAGTGTTCTAATTATCTGAAGATCTTTTGTATCAGTATAAAAACCTACTTTGGTAAAAAACAAATTAGAGGACCTTGAGTGCTCTGAAGAAATCTTCCAATTGATCAGGGAATTTTCTTGATTACATGTAACTTTTCTTAACAGTGTATATATTGACAACAAGGACACCCATAACCAACATAACCAAACCAAGCATTCTTTTTAACAACAGAACGGGGATATGAATTCACTAATATAATTAGGCTACAATTATGCTTTTTTAGTCTAATGAAATGATTGGTTCTAATGTGTGACCTTTCAAGCATGCAACACAGAATGCAACACAGCATGCGACAAAAGTCAAATACAAGATCACTGCATGTTAATGACTTATGCATGAAAATGAAAACCAGTATCTGTGCCACAGGGTTTTTTTTGCTGCTACCCTATATTTAAAATATCAAACTGTTCAGGAAAATTGCTACCACCCTTCAAAATAAGCTGAAATGTTTGAACTTAACAGACGCAGAAGAGAAAAATAAAAGATCACAAGAACAGCTTTAGTCATTCACAATACTTTCACAGGGAAGTTTGTCACCTGACGTGAATGGGATGATGTTCAACTTAACTACAGTTAACTGTTCACACGCCATGAATTTAAAATAGCTGAAGAAAGCGCTCTTAACCTTGAATCAGCTCTTTACAATGAGATAAAGGAATAAATCACTGGAAATCAAACAATAAAGGTTTTCTGCATTAAAAAAATATTTTAATGAGCAGAGAGGTCCTACTCCCACCAAATTCAACTATCTAACACCTTCTATGATGATGAAGTTTAAAGTGAACTGACTTTATGTGCACTTCTTTAATGACTCTGTTACCAAACTGAGGGAGCACCATACCCCTGTGAACCACAACTTGCCTCCAAACAGAGGCAGAGGTCTGCATCCACATTTCCAATTGTATAGAATCACAGAATGCTTAGGGTTGGAAAGGACCTTAAGATCTTCTGGTTCCACCCCTCCTGCCATGGGCAGGGACACTGCACACTAAACCATGTCATCCAAGACTCACTCCATCCAACCTGACCTTGAACACTGTCAGGGATGGAGTATAGGCAAAGTCTGTCATCAAAACCTGCACTTAAAAGTAACAAAGAAAGTAAATAATTTAAACCTACTTCTTTCAGTATTTGAGAAATGTTTAAAACATACAATTAAAACTGGCAATCCCCTTAAAAGAATTATTTGTACTGTTACACCGACTATGTGCAATTAGGAACAGGTCAATTTATTCCTTAACCAATCTAGATCTTTTTCTTTCACCTAACAATTATTAAAATACTTAAGGAAATGTAATTTCCTTTATGAATAATTGAGGCAAATGTTTAAGAAACACTTTTATTGTAACAGTCATACATTTTAAAAAACTCAGAAAATTTCAACTGTCATGATAATCTGTAATGACCACAAAGCTGCAAACCCCACAAGTATTTGATGCGACAACTTAGGGACAGGGAAAGCAAGTGATGAAAGGTGGTAATTATTGTTACTAGACATGGATGACATAGCACACACTGTACAGGAAAAAAATATTCAATTAGGCACAATTCAGTAATATGAACAAAAGCTGGAGAATACAGTCTTTGATAAATGAAGTATCATGGAGTCGACAAAATGAGAACTTACAGCCTAGACAAGGCAAACAGCAATTTTCATAAACTTTTGACCAAAGCTGGTCAGCACAGTAACAAGTAACAGAAGAAGGAATGAGATGGTTGACCTATTGTGGCTAACATAAAAAAGGCTACAATTTAAAATCAAACAGCGACATCTATTTCTCATATATAAAAAGAGCTCTCAGTGGTGTTAGGTGTCTCACACTATAATTAAAAACAAACAAACAAAACCACAACAGGATGGGGCAAAGATGTGTAAACAGCTCCAGACTTAAAAAAAAAAGGGGGGGAGGGGGGGGGAGGGAGGAGCAGATACAAACTGACAAACGCAGAATCTTACTGTTTCACATTTCCATTAACAGTTATGTAGATAACATGAATGGAAAGGAAACCTTGTAAAAAATAAGATCTCACAACCAGGACAAGCACGTGCTCCTAACAGAAAGATGTGGGTACAGTACTCTCATTCACTAATAGAAAATGTCAAGTTGCTCGATATATTGGTACTTAGGTTTAAAAAGTAGCTGGTGACCTTAAAGGAAAAACAAAAAATTACATTATCATATATTTAAAGAAGTGCCTCTTTTTTGTGCACAGCCAGAGGATGAAGCAAACAGCCCTCCTACATCTTCTAACAACAACTTTGTAAAAAATGAATTCCAGTAACAGGGAAGACAGAACAAGTTATTGTTTCACACACTTCAGTCTCTGGTAACATGAAATTAAACTCCAGAACAACAGAAAACCCCACAACCAGATATTCAGTGCTCAATACTCGGTTAACACATATCACGCAATATACTCCTTACTTCTATTTCTGTAGACTCCACACGATTTTCAACAATTTCAATGCACTGTCTCTTCACTGGCGGTTCTTCGCTTATCACAGTTTCTTCAGCAATGTCTGTTGCTGGAACTGTTAATACTGAAAACATTTGTACATATAAATACACTTGCTTCAAACAGTATTTGCACTATATAAAATTTTATTGACAGCAATAAAATGCAGAGACTTTTCCCTATGAACACACAACTGTATAATAAAGTGCACTTTGGTAGAGAATTTACTAAAGGAGAATTTAGTAAAAACTTCAGTTGCTTGTACACTACTGAGGTCCTACAATAGTTAGTTGTCACTCTGGAGTATTATTGCCATTTTTCACAGAGCAAACAAACATGGAAGTGAATTGCAGCAGTTACCAGCCTGACAATTGTCCAACATCTAAAACAGACAATCTTTATAATGTTACTTAAGCAAATACTAAATACAAAATTGGCCTTTGATTTTGATTGATTAGAACACCACAGGTAATCTGAAAATTCAGTAGTTATTAACCTTAAAGGAAAAGGGATCTAAAGAAATTCATACTCTTAATATAGACATGCAACCATCTGGCAAATAAATGTCGTAACTGTCACTTCAGTTAGTACCTACACACATTCATGCTTTCTGGTAACTAGCTGTACTTGTTCAGACAAGACTGTGAACCAAATAACTTGTCCCCTGGGTACAGCTCTTCAAACTCCACACTGGGAGTCCTCATGAAGAAACTGGAGAAGGAATAACTTTTGCCTGAACAGCAGTGGCAGAACATCTTTAAAAGAAACCACCCAAAACATACACATCACAAAACAGCACTTATGACACTAGCAGCTTCCACAAACATATGGCCCAACAGGACCATTTGTATCACTCTGGTTCCACTGGTTCTGCCACTGCTCCTCTAAAACCTCAAGCATGTCAGACTTGGCTTTTGTTCTGTTAAGAACACACTCCGTAAGACTAGCACAGCTTGCTTGAAGCACCAGATTTCTATATCCAAGCCTCACCTCCCTGTCTTTCTGGCAAAGCAATTATGTGAGTATTGGAAGAATACTATTGTTTTACTCCATCTTCTAGCGTTCAAAACAAGTCTGCAAGAATCACACTTACTGAAAGCAAAGTAAGTAGTTATCACTTTTCCCTTCAACATACCGTTTCCCTTCCACACAGTTAATAATTCTTCTTTCTCCTAATGCACTCTGCTGACATGTAACTCACTGAACTGCAGTAGCTCATGTCTGAGCATTTTGCAGTATAAGAACTCAATGTTTTTAAATTTAGACTTACACAAAATTGTCCAAACTATTTGCACCTAACAAGTCATTATAATTACTATAACTAAAACAGTTGCTCAAGCTGAAATTGTACATATTTCCACCCACCTTGCTGTCCATCTGGCATGGTCACAATGATTGGTTGCCCTATTCCACTGGTTGGAATTGAATGCAGATTACCAAGCTGAATGCCATCTGTCACTATAGTAATAACTTGCTGACCTCCAGAACTGACAACTTGCTGAATAGCACCATCCACAGACTCTGCAGTCACAACTTCTTCTGTGGCCACAACTATCAACAGATTAGTAAAGAATTAAGTCAGTTTAATTAAACTATATGATTTCAAATGCATTTAAGTACAGCAGAGAAAAAAAATGTGTAATAATGCACTGAGTGGCATAAAATTTTAAAAGACATTATACTGTTCATAAAAATAAATACATAAATAAATAAAATCTTTCACCAGGCAACATAAGGCACTAACATTTGAAAAATACATGGAACTCTGTCCTGGTTTACCTTGCTCAATATAGTAGTTCTTTTATTTAGTATGTTTCCTGATAGATACACCCCACTCAAAACTGATGCTTTGGGTTCAGTGTTAACACTGCAGCAAGAACAGGAGTTGTTTTTAAGAACACAATTAACTTCTGCATTGTACACAAGCTGGAATAATTTATGCTAACAGCAGAATAAACCAAACAAACTTTAAATACTAGCTTGAAACTACTCCTCAACCAGTGACTTGTCAGGTGTACCTCAGGACCCAGCCCTGACTTCTCTGCTTACTGTAACAGTCTTCAAGACTACAACAGACTGAAGGACCTTAGAGAATCTTAACGTTTTGTCTGTACTACCTGGGTACTTCAACCACAAACACAAATTTATTTGTTATACAAAATATGAAACAGGACTAAATGAAAAGTTCTGCAGAGCTGACATTTTTACACCTTTGAAGGATAAAGGTAGAGCTTCAATAGAAGAATAAACATTGTATGTATGTATTTTTATATGTAAAAGTAAAAAATCCCAGCTCAAGTAAGCATTTCTAATTCATTATTTGATAATGACTGTCAAAAAAAGCAGTGAACTCTCACAGTTTTACATTACATCTATACATCATGGTAAGGTAAGGGTAAGACTGCATTCAGAACTACAACACACACCACACTCACGCTATACACTAACTGAGGTCTCACACTACCACTCTTACTTTTTTTAAAGCAATGAGGTACCAAGACAAAAGAGCAAGATCACTAGTAGCACAATCAAAGAATCTCAAGCACACTAACTCTGTATTTTATTTTCAATTTGTCAGGGTACAAGCAAAGCCTTTGATTTAAATGACAGACATTAGAGTGCTTTCTATCTACAGAGATGAAATTAAAATCCTATAGACTGTGTTGTGATGCTCAAGATGAGAGAAGGTAGATAAAACCTTGAAGCTTTCATCTTTTAAGTTAATTACAATATAATACACACACACAAAAAAAAAAAAAATCACTCTGTAGTTCAAATAATGACCGCAGTCATTGTCTTCTGAAGCTCTTTATGTTCAGAGATTACTGTCCTATAGCACTGCCTAAATATTCACAGAGTGTTTACTCAGTGAACCAAAACAGGAAGTCCTACATAAATAAGTGGTGTTGTATTGAACTTGATCCGCCTTCCATGTACAGGCTCAGCAGTAAGAAAGACCACTGCCTTTTCAAGCTGCAAGTGCTAATACTAGCTGCTGTGGCAAACAGCCCTGATCTTCCAGTTTCAAACTCAGCATTGGCCTTTTAGTTGTAGAAGGAAACATTATCAGGACTTCTTCAGACCTTAACAGAAAAATGAACATTCTGTCTAAAAAGAAGTTATTCTATGTAAAGGAAAAACATGCCCTTACATACAGTCCTTTATACCTTCCTTGTTCTCCTTCATATCCATATACTCACTAGTTACCATATTGCTTCACATGCCGAAGGAAAGCTGAAGTCATTTAGGAAAGCAGCACAACTATTTTCAAGAATCTCTGAATTAATATGCATTATTTTCTGCTGCAGTGTGCGTATGGGGAGAACACCTTCACAAGCAGCAAGGCATATGCCTAGTTCCATACGTAAGCACACCAGTTACTGCTTTCCAAATACACATCTTAAATCAGTTTTTTTTCTAATCCAACTCTGAGTTCCATACATACATTATGCAACTCATTTGTGCATAACATCCATGCCTCATATGTACTTTAGTAACAATGAAAAAAAAACCACGAGTCTATTCAGCTGCAGTGAGAAGCACCTTCCTTTCTTTGGTTTTACAAAATTGATGTGTTTTTAACTGCAAAACATGAGGAACTAGGGAAGATGTCAGGGTAAAGTTAACTGTGAAAGAAGAGGAAAACCTACACAAAAACAACATAAAAGGCAGAACCTAAGTGGTTTGTTCAAGTTTATACAGTCTTAAGTAAAGAAGGCTAAATGCAAGGTAAGAGCCAAAACCAGAATTCTCAGCGCTACAATTTTTGAGAGTATTTATACATGAATCTTTTACAAGATGACCACAAAGAGAAGAGATGTGTATGGTGGTGTTTTATTTTTACCTTGAAGACATTTACTACTGATGTCACTATATGCTGGTTTTATTTTCTTTACACTTTATGAATTATAAAAGGAGTAAGAACCCAGAAAATAATTTACACAGTAAAATGCTGCAAAATTACTCACATCTGCATAAAAATCAAAGCAGAACCTCTAAAATAAACAGGACGGTTAGGTATGATGGACACTGTGTTACTGCAGGTGTAAAATTACTGCATCAAGACTTCAAGCTTATTCCTTCAGTCCACTGCCTCCTGCCTCCTCTCTAGTAGTTTTTATCTTCAGTGGTTTACTGTAACATTACACTCAGTTCATTACCAAATCCTACTACTGAGTCCTGGATACACATTTAATGCTCTATAATCCCATGCAATCCTTTCTCGAGTTTCACTCCTACAATTAGATCCAAGGTTCACTGAAATATATCAATTGAAAACATCAACAGCTTCTTCTATAATAAAAGACACTGCACTCTGGTTTTGGATCATCCACTTCACTTGCAATATTTAAATGTCATAAAATAGTACAGCTGTACTTCTTTGCTTTGAGAATAGTACTGCTTTGAGAAGCAGCAGAAGAGTTGTATTTAGAGGAAATCCTGCAGGACTTCAAAATACTCCAAGATGAAAACTCAGGTTTATGTTAGGAGGTAGCTGTCAGGCCAGAAATCTGAGTACGGATATATACTTTTTTCAGACAAAGCACTAACTGGCAAAGATCCATGGGGCAGAGGTGAAGTGAGAAACTCATCAGAAAGAAGAATGCAAAACTTGGCAACTAGGGACAATGGAATTCCTTGTGCCTTTCTGGCTTCTTGTCATGGCCTTATGGAATAAGGTAGTGTGCAAACATCTGCAATGAAGGATGCAAGCTGCTTCTTCCTAGGAAAACAGTAATGCTAGGCTTATGTTTAACTGAAGCATACCAGCCTGAAGTGGGACACACTCATCACTGCATATTATTATAAATGCAAGTAGAATGCCTTAATGTTGAAAAGATGACCCATAGATACTCTAATGGGCCAACTACACATTAAGATCACCAAATATTCTTGTGCCTTTTGGGTGAAACATTAAGAAAACTGATGACAAAGTATTCGCAAACAATGTTAAGGGACATTTCCCAATAATTAACAGAAAGCACTCAAAGAACCCATTCTCCCACCAAATGCAACTAAACTGTATGTAGACAAAGATTTAAATTCAATCTCCTGAATTACTTGCTCTCAGCAAGATGAATGCTTTCAGCAAGATGAATGCTACTTACATTAGGCCTAGAAATATTAGTTGTGGTCAGAAATCTTATTGAGAAGTAATTGTATGCATAAATTTGGCCACCTTCCAGGTGAAAATAAAGGAAAATTTTTGTTCATGCTGAAAAAAGGAAGGCTGTAAGCTCATTTCTGTATGAACTCTATCACCAAAAGTGCCAGTTCTGTACTTTTAATTTATTAAATGATGTTAAATGACTTAAGCTTTCTAACCTGGTGTTTCTGAAGAATTAGACAGCGGAGCTGATGCTTCTGCTAAAGCTGCCAACGTGGCTAATACTGACGTTGATGAATTTCCAAACTGTACAGCAGACACTCCTGTTTCATCTGGTGGGATGAAAAAAAAAAAGTTAGCTGACAAACTTAAAACCAGTGCTAACACACAGTTTTCAGCAACATTCTGCTATTCTGCAGCAAGTTTCTTGAGCAAATACAACTTCTGATGATTTATCTCTGTGAAAATTGTTGTTTTAAGCAGCTAGTTTATTTACAGCACATAAACACCGAAGAGGAACACGGTCATTATTCTTACCACCACTTATCCTCAGGCCTTATCACTAAATGGTGAAAACCGATTAAAGTATAAAATCCCAGTAGCTATCCTATAGACATCTAAATACCTGTTCCATCTGATGTATTTTCAGAAGATACCAGACCTGTTAGGTTCACCACCCCTCCAGGTCCAATGATGAACTGCGGTGTTGCTGCATGTATCGTCACAGTGTCCGGACTCTCTGGATTTGTATTGATTTGGTTCTGCATTGCAATCTAGGAAACAAACATAATAATATCATTCCAACGGTAGGTACAAATAAGTTATTTACCCTGTAAGAACTAGAATTATTGCACATTCCACTCAAACGGTGATGATCTCCCTCGTTATACTCATGCAATATATGCACATCATGTCACATCCTGTGCTTGTGGAAGTACATGAGAAACTTTTTTTCCTGGCTGAAATTTAAATACAAAAAGTCTGATGAAGTGGAAGAGAATAATGACACACTGCCTCTCCTCCTTACCATTTATTTATTGTGAACAAAGCAGACCATATAAAGTCAAGGCCCTTTTGTAGATATGCAAAAGCTCACATGTATAAAATAGAGGCCTGAAGAACTGAGGCCGCTGTGGCAGCTACATGCCATGAAAATCAGCTCTGAAAGCTAAGTAACTGCTATGGATTGTAGATTGCAGTCATCTTTTTGGTGTTTTGTTGTGGGTTTTTTTTACTTATTGACTTTAATTTACTATATCCTTTCTGCCACAAAAAGGAGGCTAAAGGAGCAAGAGTAGAAGTTCTTACAGTTTAACATGTAGGGGAACACATTTATACAGTGGTGTAATGGTATTTTTCATTTGCTTTCTGTTCATCAGTAATATTTAGCTCTTCATTTGCCTTTACTGTGGAGCACACATCCCCATGGAAATATCTGTTGTAACACCAACCTAAATCACTTCAACAATTCAATCCTAGTCTTTCTAATTCAGGAAAAATTACTATCTCTTGTGTCTCCTCTCCTGATCTCCAATTGTTAGGAAATCAATACCCCTATACAAAGCTAACTGAACACTAGGGTACAATCAAAACTTATTGACAGAGTGGGGAGTTAAGTTTTACAACTTGCTTGTGAAGATACCACCTAGTTCTGTGTACTACAACACTTAAATTTACAAAAATAAAGGATACTTATCCCTGACTTGTAGGCAGTGAAAATGTTCTTTGGTCACTAACGCTTACTAACATTAATTTCACTTCCACATCACAAACTAGACTGAGTTTAGCATTGCCAATCAATATAGGGTTTCACAGCTGCTGTATTAAAAGCTTAGTTTTTCACATCTGTAAACAAGTACTTTAAGTTCCCTTACCATCATGAATCAAAAGTTACCTGTAATATTTCTGCAAGGTCTTCATTTCCATTGTCTATCGCAATATCTAACGCCGTTTTGCAAAATTTACTCTGAGCATGAACATCTGCTCCATACTTTATTAAGAGTTCTACAACTTCTTGGTGGTTATGTTCAGTAGCCCAGTGAAGTGCAGTCATTTTGAGCATGTCCTTCGCATTGACATCAGCACCATGCTACAAACAAGATCATTGCATAAACTGTCATCATAAGTATCTAAATTAAATAATGCTGGTGACATAATGAAGCCCAAAACTGCCTTTCTCTGTTCAGTAATGTTTTGTTATCTTACATTTACAGATTTCTTAAAAGAACTTCAATCTAATCACCAAATAAATTATTTACCTGAAAGAATTAAAGACTTCCTAAAACACAATGTCTTGGTTCTAAAAGTGGTTATTCATACTACACCAAATTAGGAGGTAGTCTTACTTTGACACAGCAATAAATAATCCAACTGAAATCATTATTTTAATGCTAAAATAAATTACAGTTTAACAGGAAAACAAAGCTCTAATGCACACAGTATAAATATTCGTATCATTTCAATGTTGTTTTCATGACTAAAAGGAAATTGCAAATATTTGACCATAAACCGGTGCAATATCCACGCGTCAGACCTTGTTTCGGCATTTTTTACCTTAAGTAACACTTCTACTATGCTGGCATGGCCTTCTGATGCTGCCATATGTAATGGAGTTCTGTCCACTTTGGTTCTGGCATCCCGACTTACACCTGCTCGCAGCAACACTTCTGTTGTTGAGTAGTGCCCATACTGTGCTGCCAAATGAAGTGGAGATGTTCCCAACTGCAGTGTAATGGAAAAAGTGGAGCTTTAACAGATGTCAGTATGAAGGATTTCTTCCTGTTCTGAAGCTATCAAACTTGGGTGTTAGGGCACCACTTCAAAACCATTTTCCCTTCCACTCTTAGAGAAAAAAGCTGCCACGGCTTTTACAAAGTATGAAAAAAAAGCTTAAATTTCTGTGGGCTCTCCTCCCCACCAGTAATCACAACACAAAAAACCTGCTCTTTGGAAGCAACTTTTAGAGGTCTGTGCTATGTTTTTCTGTCTTTCTGAGGTGTGGTATTTCAAGGGGCCTAACCCCATTTTCAGTGTGGGCCAACAGGCCATAGCAACACTGGAAGAGACCTCTGGAAGACACTTAAGTCCAACCTCCAGCATAAAACAGAGTCAGCTTGAAAGCTGGGTTGCTTAAGGCTCCTAAGGGCTTGCAAACACCCTAGAATTTTAGGTACCTGACCTCCCCATATATCCTATTCAAAAAAACGCACGTCCAAAAGACTACTCAAAGCCCCTCTATCAGGGAACTCTCAGCTGTACATATTTAGGTAGTTGGGCCTGCTTTCTTAATTCATACCTCTTACTATACTAAATGCATAAACACAATAACTAGGAGGATGATTGCTGCTTTCTCTCATTAACCATTCCAAAGTTCATCTTAAAAGCCACCAGAATGAGCTCATTCAGAGTCTGTTACCAAGATCAGTAGGAGGTCATATGAAGAAACAGACAACTTTAATTTTGGATTAGACATTACATGAGGTAGCTGCGTAATTCCAAGAAGAAAGTCCAAAGGCTTGCAATGTAAATGCTTAATTGCAATAATCCTATTTTCTTCTGCAGGTAAGGAAAAGTGAGATTTACCAAACACTGAGAAAGTTTCCTTACCCAATCTGTGGTAAAAGGTGCTCCATTTGCCATCAAAATGCGAACTTCATCGTCTTGACCTGCTCGTGCAGCTTCTAAAAGTTTCTTCCCCAAATCTACTAGTGACATCTAGTGAAGGACATAAAGGAATATATAGAAAAAATAAAAATATTAATACCATTTTAAGTATACAAATGCCACTGCTATTTTTTTTTTTTTTTAATTATTTCTGGACTACTCTGAAAAGTTCAAAACCTGGGGTTGGTATTACAGCCATGAGAACAAGCTTTACTGATTGCAACAAGCAGCTTGATTTTAAAATTACTTTTGTCAGACAGACACTGGGGTGAAGATGTCCGTATTACAATGACATAACCACAGCAGCTGCAATGCTGTGTAAAACTAAATTATCTGAACCAGACACATACTGTTTACAGCAGAAAGTGGTTTAGAGGTTCTCACCTGATACTGCAACCTTCTGCAGCTCTGCCCAGCTTTCAAATCGTATTACAGCATGGCTGCTATGCCACATGCCCAAAGGCACTACAATCACTTATCCAAAATGCCTACACATGTTTAAGAGGTACCACTATGTAAATGCATTCATATAGTTATGAAACACAACACTTTTCTGACATCTTGCCCATCACTATCACTTCATTTTGTTCACACTAAACCAGTTTCTGTATCCTTAGCTACAAAAATGATGCAATAAGCCTATATTATTGTACCACACATATCAGATACATGAACTAAAATGTCTGCCTGAAAACAAACATTACTACCCACTTCAACTGTCTACAGTTACAAAAAACTAAGTGCAAAATTTTGATTGACACATGGCTGAGATGAGCTGAAAAATTCTCATATATTCTTTAGATAATCTTCTCATGCTAGCAACCAAAACACATCATTAACACTTTAGTCCTATAGCTAGGTTTTCCACTACCAAGATGCTAAAAATGGAATTACTTTCATCAGTTCAGTTTCCAGTCACAAGTGAAGTTAAGCCTGTATTACTAATAATAGCAGTTGCAAGGCCTTGCGGCTACATGCGACTACGATTTCCTACACAAAGTTGCAGTATATCAGTTCAGAAAGAAATCCCATTAAACACACACTTCTATCATAAAAATCAAGTTCTCTGCACCTGGCTGAACTGGCAAAGCCTGCGTGGTATATTGCTCCATAAGCTGAAAGCTATTGACTTTATAAGAAATTAGAAAGGAAGACGGAAATACTGCAAATGCAGAACTCCAACACACATCAGTAGAGCCAGGAACATGAGCAAATCAGCTGTCTACAGAACTGACTTCAGGCAGCAATATCCCCTCACCAAAATAACACTCCATTTATGTTCATCCTTTTAGTACACACAGACATGTTGATTTGTCTTCAGCAAGAAAAGGGAAGAGAAGCAGGAAGATGGCAGGCCAGGACAAATACTGACAATGGGAAAAGGAAGGAAAAAGGGAGCACAGATTCAGATGCAGAGGAAGGAACAGCTGACTCTTCCATAAAGAGAAAGAGCAAAAGAGAAACAGGAAAACAAGAAAATCTCCCATCCCTACTATCCTAGGGAGACACTAGGAGTAATGATATAAAACAACGACAGGACAGAGAGAGCATTTGGCAAGTGCAGCAACAAAAGAAGGAATATAGCACCCCCTTTATATGGCTGGCTTTTTTTCTTGGTGGGGAGACAGGGGGTGCAATTTAAGAAGTGAAAGAGCACACAACACACACACTTCTGGTGGCCTAATACCACCACATCAAGGTCTTCAGAAGCAAAAGGAAAGTTGGAAATTAATGCAAAATACTTAAGTTAGGAATTAATTCAGGAAGACAATTTATTTTCCTTGTGTTTCATTTTGTTTTAAACAGCAGTAGAGAAAAGGAATAAAGCCTCCTTTTGGAATTACAGAACTCCTGAGACTGGAAGGGGCCTCTTAAGGTCACCTAATTCAATCTTCCAGTCAGAGCTGGCCTAACAGATTCATACTGTGTTGGGCTCAGTCCTGTTGAGTTTTGGATGTCCCTGTGGATGCACATCCCACTGCTTCTTCAGCCTAATCCCAGTGTCCGACCACACTCATGGTAAGAGCTGTCCTCTGTGTATATCTGTCTTTCTCCACTAACCAACAAAACATCCTTGACCACAAGCTTATACATGATGTCTGACAGACAACAAATAGGTGAATTAAATTACAGTCCATATATTTAATGACTAGGCCTATTCAGAACCCCCTGACCACATCTCTACTGGAGAAATAATCTGCAAAATTGTTACCAAACCTCTATGCAGCAAAATTAATGCAAATGCAAGCCTCCCTCCTAGGAGATGTTAGTGACAAACTTCAGCACTTTATCAGAGTCTCTCTGAACCACTACGGTTGCATACACTGTCAGACTAACAGTGCATCAGTTTCCATTTCAATGCAAAACTAAACTGCTTTGCACCACATGCAATAAGGGAAGTTCTAATCAAGGAAAAAGAGGGACATAGAACATCATACCCGACATAACCTTCATTACCATGTATTATTTACATTAACCAGCACTTTCTTGGTTGATATAAAGTGTTTGTGCTTTATACAAGCACAAAGCATCACAGAAGTTTATGTGTGTTTGGCAATGCTGATTTTAACTTTGGTTTAGAAATGAAGTTCTCATCAGGTACTCGAAAGCATGCCTGGGCCATCTAGTGGAAGAAAGTTAAAACTTAGCAAAAGTACACTGCTGAACTCAAAAAATCCCATTATGTGTCACTAATGCACTAACAGCAGCAACTGAAGAGGCCTTTCCAACAGCACACATGCACATTTTGTCACTTTTAACCAATGAGCACTGCATTCAAAATTTCTCAAGAGGACTCAACCCCAAGCTGATTTCTACCTGGCTGACCATTCCAAGGACCAGTGTTGTAAGGTCAAGAAACCCTTGAGTAACAACATGCCCCCTCCCCCCGACTCTTCCACTGCTAGTACTGGGGCATACCATAGTCTCCATTGTCAGACTTTCCCTTTCTTCCCTTTCCAGAGGAGTTCTTCAGCTGCTCTCTTGAGATCACTCAGTAACACTACAATAGCACAATGATACTATCAAAAGCAAAGTACTATATATAGTACAATAACATACATTTAAAATTAAAATGAGATTTCTATTTCAAAGCAGCACCCTTAGTTATATACTGCTGCTACTCTATGTAGTGTTACAAATCAACTCCAATGAACTGCACTAGAAGGTACTCTTCAGTAACTGACATTTCCATCAAGCTTGGCTAGCACGACAGCTGGATAATGCTTACAAGAGGATTCTTTCAGACAATAAAAACACTCCTGGCTCTGAAATAAAGTCTGAGACTGTTACAGTTATTCATATGGCAACTGGATTATGTTTTCAGACTTCTAGCAGCTCCTACACAACTGTGTGAGCAATGGGGCTTGTCTGCAAACCAGTAAAATAGGTAAGAGCTTCTGCTGGGCTTGGACTTCTTTGCATTAATCACCTCCTGAACTTCCACATTTTGTTACTGCAATGCATTCTACCCAGTATCATTAGCTAGGTGCCACAATTAACTGGTAAATAAAACTTACATCAAATTATTATTGCTATTTTATGCCTAGGAAATCATTCTACTTTTTTCACGTTCTTCTCAGATTTAAGGTTTTATACATTCTCTAAAACTCTGAACAACATGCTGTTACCAGAGGGGTACAGAACAGCATTCAAACAGAGTTTAGGCCGAACTGTGTGCGAAATGGGCTCTGTAAAGAACGAGAGGAGCTGGAAAACATGCAGCTTGGGAAGCCTGGGCTACACCACACCACACCCTGAAGACAATAGAGTAGCAGAGTCTGTAGTCCAAAGGAAGAAGATTAAGTTTGGCTTAAAATACTGCAGCACCTTTCAGTCTGGTGTCCTGCCTCAAGGATCCTGGACTCAGCCCTATCCCCTTCTACCACTTCAGTGGTGAACAACTGCTCAAAATCAACAGACACAAACCAGTTGTTGCAGAACATCTGCCAACACAGAAATCTCACAGCCTCCAGTGTATCCCTACCAAGGCACACTTCTAAGAGATATGTTAGAAAAGCATGGACTGCAGCACTGCAATTTACCATAAGATAAACTCAATTATATACCCTGTATCTGTGATAAGATTTTCAATCATTCCTAAAAAACCCAAGATAAACTTTCATAAAAGGCTAACTAAACAGGTTGCCCTACTGAAGTGGCATGCAGCAGAACTGTACTTGGAAGACAGCTTGGAAGACACTCATTACATCTGAAAAAAGAATGCCCTTTTCCCAATACCTTTTTCTTTCCCCTGTTTCAACAAGATTAACCTGCTTCTCAAGACCTGACCTTCAGAAACACCACCATCTGATCCCAGCATTGCACAGTACCAGCAGAAATTCAGAACAGCCATTCCTAACTAATACGCCTATCCACACCAAGGTCACAAATATTTTGGAAGTTCGGTGTATAAGTAGTTAGCAATAACTATTTAAATCCTTAATCAAGCACTCAGTTTTGATAATTATTAGAATTTAAGTAATAGGATCAACTTGTGGTTTTGTTTTTACATCCTGATACAACGGCAGAACACCTGAACTCAGACAAACTCTTCAAAAAGGTTTTTATTTCAATGAAAAAATTTTAATTGGAATAAAAACTATTTTTATTTAAAAGTTTTGTAACTTTTAAAGGCATCAGAAGGTCTGCATTAAACCTAAGTGTACTTCCACATCCTAGCATCCCTTAAAAACTTTGGTATGATTTCACTGTATGTACCATTTATACTGATCATGGTGACTTACACATGAAAAACTCAGAAAGTTCCTGTATTGTTTCCTAAGGGAATCACACCCTTCTAGATGTATTTCGACAAAAATTTTGCACGTCATACTTTAAATCTCAATATCATAGGCTTAGAGTACCCACACTTCTATTATGATAATAAAAACTACATTAATATATTAATAGCTTTCAGCTTTCCTCTATGACTGTGTTGTGCTTGTAATTAAAGTCTCTCTCATGTTTAAACAGCAACATGACCTTCATGTTGGGCTACATATGCATCAGATGAAGAATACCTGATCTGAAAAGAGAGATCAGGAAAGCAAATGTGTTGAATAGCTTAGTGGTTAAGATAGTCAAGCCTGTATTTAGTCAGGTCTGTCTTCCAATTAGGCTCATACATTAATTTAAATAAGCACCCGTCAGCAACATAACTCCATTGAATAATGCAGATGGGTAAAAAGTCATCCTTAAAACAAGACAGCACAGACGTGGCCATTACCTGCAACAGAATGTAACATCTAAAGAATATTATTATGCAACAAGGGTGAACCACTGGCACCCGCCAAGGTTTGGGTTGGCACTGCCAACAAACTACAAAGCTTTCAGAGATAAGCTTGGCACTAGATACGAAAAAGGTTACGTTACAACAGCTATGATTGACGTGAAGAATCTAAGGGCTAATGATGTAGCCTTTGAACTGTACTACAGCCATACAGAGTATGTCTCAGATTAACTGAAACTTGAAAATAACCTCAAAAAGCACCAGTCTAATTAAAGCATCCATTTTGTTATGGTGAACCTTCCTCGACAGTTTCTGTCTGGCACATAGGCCTAAAAAAACCCGAGAAAACAAACTGCTTTCAGCAAAGAAAGTGGGTCACAAAAAAGTGCGTACATCTAGTGTACATATTGATCTGCCATGTATGCTCTTAACCTTGTTTACACAGCAGATTTATGTACCACTACAAGTATTAGCATGCAGACACTCTTCAACCAAACTGCTTAGTCTGGTACTTCAGAAGTCCTGAACAACTACAAAGATAAAAAAAAAATTAAAAATAATCTGAAGTGCTGCACACTGTGCATTCACAATTTCAGAAAACTTAAATTGCAGCTTTTGGCATTAAATAAAAGCTACCTTAGCAACATGCAAGAACACCACGCAACTGTGAGTTAGAAACGCTAAACACAGAAGACTTCCTACTGGAGGTTTCACTGATGCGCTATCAGCCAGTGTCCCACCAACTCTGGGACTACTAGGAGAAAAAAACTGCAGTCCAAACTAAGACATTTTACCCACGTCTGGGCTCCGACCACACGCTTTATTAAGAGCCCAAAGCACGAGTTACAGGCTCCGGGCAGGGACACTGCAGAGAAGGGAAGCGCCGCGCTCCCACCGCAGCTCCTCTGAAGGCACCTTTGGCGCCAAACACCGCCACGCAGCTCAGCCGCCTCGGGCCGCCATAAGAACTGGCCACCCGCCCCACGTGAGGCGCGGGACGGTCCCCCGGCGACCCAAGCCGGGCTGCCCGGCAGGGGCATCGGCGGGACGAGCCAGGCCCCGCTCTGCCCCTCAGCGCCCGAGTCCCTCGCCCGGCGCGTCGAGCTCGCCCGGGCCAGTGCGGCAGCCGCGGGCGCGGGACCGCCGCGGGCACCTGGGCCCCGAGGTGACCCGTCCCCGCAACATCACCACCCCGCCGGCCGCGCGGCGGCCCCCGACCCCAGCGCAGCCCCTGCCCCGCAGGCCGCGCCCCGCAGGCCGCCCAGGCCGCCGCCACGGCCCAGGCCGCCGCCTGCGCTGCCCGCGCCCCCCGCGCGGCGGGGTCCCCGGAAGGCCGGCCAGCGCGCCCGCTCTCCCCAACAGGAAATCCTGGCTGGGCTGGGCGCTGCGGAGGGAGCCGCGGCGCCGGGTTCCGGGGGAAGTGGAATTATTTTTTACCAGCGAAGAGATCAACTTCCACATCCGGTAACAGGGCCCTATACAAAGGCGCAGACTGACCTGGAAAAGCTTGGCCGGCCCGGGGGGTGAGGGAGAGACAGGGAGCGGAGATGGGGCCTTACCGTGCTGCCGGCCCGGCCGCCGCCGCCGCGACAACAACCCGGGGCGCCGGAGGCCGCCGCTCATCGGCGCCCAAAAGCCCCACACAAAAGTCCCCGCTGCGTCTGGCGGAGGGACACGGCGGGAGGAGGGGAGGGGCGCCGCGCCGCGAGGCGAGGCGCTGACCCGGCGGCAGGCGCGCGCCTGGGCGCGAGGCGGCCCGTGGCGGCCGCGGGCAGCTCGGAGGGGCGCGCGGCGCGGCCCGCGGGGCGCGGGTATCGCCTTATTGACAAATACCCCGGCAGAGGGGCTCGGCGGAGGGATACGGCCTTGGTGCCGCCTGCCGCGCATGCGCGGCTGCGCCGGGAAAGGCGGGGAAGCGGGTGCTGGAGGGACCCGCCATGTTTCGTGCCGCTTCGCGCCCGGCGGGGGGAAGGGCGCGGGCCGCCCGCGGGCCTCAGCCGGTCTGGGCGGGGGGAGGCGGGCAGCCGGCGGGCTGGGGCAGCCTCCCCAGGGGCAGCTGAAGACATGAGAGGGAACAGGGTCGCCGTGCTGCCCGCCGGCCCTCGTGGGGGTCCTCACTGCCGCAGGGCGGCGTGGGCTGCTCTTCCCGCCTCCTGGCTGCAGGGCTCCGGTTGCACGCCCAGGAGAGGGTGCCCTGTGGGCAGGGGCTTCGCTCCGTTGCCTGTTTTCTGCAGGACTTTAGCGACTTTTGGGGATCACGGAAATGCATTTCATAAGGATAATAGCTCCAGACTGATCCTAAGCCCTTGCTCTGTCAGAGAGCTCTGGCCTTCAGTCCCAAACTAGCCTGGGACCCAGCATCCCAGCCCCTAAAATGTTCTTCCTAGTTACGTGCCAGCAGCGTAAAGCGGTTTATGTTCTCCCCAAACCTCTTCTGAGTAACAAATCTCATGCCACCATAAAGTGTAGATCCCATAATCTGTATCCTTTAAAAAAAGGTATCAATGACAAAACTGCAGTTATTTTGGAGGTGACAATACCTACTAGATACTCTATTCAGAGGCATACTTCTAACAACGGTTTTTACAGTTCCATTATTTTTTGCCCTTGACACAGCTTGGACAAAAGACAGCCATATTCCACAGTGTGAACATCACCTCAATAAATACCAGAGAGCTGAGTCCTTGGGTCACTGCTGAAACAGACCTGTTCAGCATAGAAAACAACATCTCCCACAGGCAACAACAGAACAGCCCTCCTGGCTGAGTGTGGTGGTGCGGCTTACACGACCTTGACAGGGCTCTCTCACGTTCTTGCCATATCTTTGGTGTGAGTTAAGCTGCAAGCAGGAACTCTCCGTGCGTTTTTTGGAAAGCCAGTTAACCCTTTACAGGTCGTCACCTGTCTCAGGGTGACTTTATTTTTCCAGAAGTAATCAGCCAGGAGGCGGCACTAGAGAACAAATCCAGACAACTCTCGGAGCTGTCACTACCAGAGTCTAGAAACCTTAAATCCAGCCTTAATCACGTCTCTTTTCCATTGCTGGCAACTGTCTGTGCCTCTCAACAAACATTTAGCTTGCCATGTTACGGGTTTTCACTTACACAGTAGCAGTAGATACAGAAGACGTTACGATGCCCTCACAGGCATGCACCAACAAGAAGAAATGCCTTATGTTAGCTGCAGTGCTACGGAAAAGCAAAATGTTCTGTATTATTGAAAATCTTTTGTAGAGGTGAAGAAGGCAGTCTGCATTTAGTCCATTCGCACTCTATGAGTTTTCATTATTACGTCCACAACTTCCATCTTCAAAATAATCATATTTAATGGGTGGTTTTGTTGTTTTTTTTTTTGGACAGAATATGTCAAAAGTACATTTAAGAGAGAGACATTCACATCTTCTGTAGGCAAGTCAAAACATATTTCACATCTGTAAAGTAGCTGGTTTCTTCTTTATTTTATACCACTTTATAGTCATATTTTTTAATTAAATAACCTAATACATTCTATTTTAAAGCACACTGATTTCTGCTGTTTAAAATTCTTTATTCAGTACTGCGACACAGTAACAAACGTGCTGATAAGAAAATGTGGTTTAACCTAAGGCAACAACACAGCATGTCATAACACAATCAACATTAGCATGTTTTAACAAGTTATTTAATATGATAAAGCTCATTGTACTGGCAGGTGCTCTCCAACACCTTCCTATATATGGTTGGAGGTTGCCTATATGAGTAAGACCAAAAGATTTTATGACACAATTTCTTTATAGAAGAGAAACAATAAAAGGGACACCCTGAGTCCAGTTTGGAGAGCAGTTAATATGATACTCCACATTAATTTGCACGCTTAAGAGTCCAAGCTTTGACATCAATGGACTTACTCTTTTCATCTTCTCACAACTTTCTGTGCATCATCTTGGCTTAAACAAATGGAGCAGTTCTGAAAAAGGCCCTTAAAAGAGCATTGTGTTAGTGGTATTATTCAGTTCAGTTTAATGTTGTTAAGAGTCTATCAACTTCCTTTGGTATTAACCTCCCTGATTGCACAATATAGAAGACGTAGAGCTATCATCATTTCTCCCAGAACCTTTTACGTGTCTGAACACTTCTAATCACTGCAAATTAGAGATGAAGGATATTGTTTTGAGTCTTTCACATACACAATACCAACCAGTGTTACTGTACCATTAAGTACTGCAATGCAATTAGGACTTCTGGGCAATGCATCACTAGTGTTTTGGAAGGCTACATGAAGACACCTTTCTCATTTTGGCTTTATGACCTCCTTGTTTCCCAAGGTGTCATCAAGGGAAACTGCTCCTGTTCACAAGTCTCCATTGGCAAAATGGAGCAGGAGGTTAAAGAATCAGAATCATTTACATTGAAAAAAGACCTTTAAGATCATCAAATCCAACTATAAACCTAACACTGCCCAGTTAAAGTATCTTAAATGAATCCCCCACATTGACAGTTAGGGGACAGATGGACTACAGCGGGACAGAGCATCTTTCTGTTTGTGTTAGGTCTCAATTGGACAGTCTGCCTCACTGACTGGAAACAGACTCACCACCCTTTTCTCTGCCTTTTCCTGGTGTTCCAGCTGCCAGCGTGACTATACTGCTGCCATCCCTGAGGTACAATGCTTGTAGTAACACCACAAGCTGCACAGAAAACGTAGACGTCAATAAAAAAACCGAGATCTGAATTTACAGTGTCCCCCAGTCAATGCAGTTTTCTCTACAAACAAAAAGGATATTTTCGTAAGGGGAGGTGTCTCGCCTGCCCACACCAAATCTCGCACTGCAGTAGAAGGGCCAGTTTAACACCGCGTACAAACGCTGATGTCCCGTGAAATGCGACAGAACTCAAAGCCCGCTTTTAGTGGCTCGGCCTCGATAACAAAACGCCACAAAACGAAACGAAGAACCTGGCCAGGTGGTGCTGCCAGGCCGGGGCGGCCTCGGCCCTGCGGAGCGCCCGGGCAGCAGCCGCGGCAGTACAGGCTGGGGGCGACCCCACGCTCCCCGGGAGCCTCCTCCGGGGTTGGCTCCAAGGAGCCAGCGCGGGAGGTACTCCTCTGGGCCACCCTGCCCCTGCCTTCTCTTCGCACCACCCCAGAGGCACTCCCGCCTCCGAGGGAGCTCCGCGGGGGAAACGGGTCCTCGCCCGGCCCGGCCGCACCTCACACGACCCGCGGAGCAGCCGCCCTGAGCCACCCTCCTGCCTCGGCTCGAGCCCGGCCCCGCGGCACGGATAGGACCGCGGAGAGTCCCCACCCTCGCGGGGGTGCGGCGGCTCGGGAGGAGGTAGGGAGGAGCGTCGCCAAGTTCCGCCTCAGCAGCCATGGCCGCGTAGCGCTTCGCCAGCAGCCGCGGTCGGACATGGGCTTGCCCCGGGCCGACGGGCTGAGGCAGCGAGTCCTCTGCGGCGGTGAGTACGCAGACCGGCCCACCGCACTGGCCCGTGGTGGCGCCCGGGCCGCCCGGGGAGCGAGGCCTGCAGAGCGGGCGGGCTCACCTGCAGCCCTCCTCCGGCCGCCGCGGAAGGGGGCGGGCGCCCTTGGCGGGGAGCCCCGGGCCCGGCCCCGCCGCGGGAGGAGGCAGGTGGCCCTCAAGGGGCTGCGGGGGGTGGGGGGAGCCGGGCCGGGCTGCGTGGGGGACGATCGGGCCTGGCCCGGCGGGGAGCCCACAGCCCTCCGGCCCGGTGCTGGCGACGTGACCTTGGGCAGCCGCAGTGCCCCCCTGAGTTGCAGCCCGGCCGAGGTGACGCGTGAGCGGGGTAGGGAGCAGCCGCTCCGGAGCCCGAGAGTGGCTGGAGGCCGGTGGTAGGGGAGCAGCGCTGCCCAGGGTGCTCTCCTCTGACTGGAGAGGGCGAGGTAGCGAGCTGCGGTGTCATGGGGACTCGATAGCCCCGGCCGTGCCCCGGGCCCGCACCCGGGCCGGAGGGTTTTAACCGCCCGGTTACAGACTTGGAAAAGTCTTCAGCCTGTGTCAGCTCCCCGGCTTCACGTCACCTACACTGTTTGCACACACTTTTGAGATTTTCCTTTAAGTAAGAAGTGAAGCTATTTGTAGTTTTCCTTAGATTGAATAACTTTTAAACTTTATGTATAAAATCCAATTTATTTTGTTTTAAGCAACGTAATTTTGTAGTGCCTTTCATCAGTGTCAGTTAAACTGCTGGATAAGCAAATTGTCAGAAATTATTTTTCTCACTGTGTGAAAAGAGCAGCTCCTGAGCATGGTGGTGCAGGTAGTTTCAGTGTGGTACAAGGCCAAAGACAGACCCATGACATGGTGCTGCCATGATCACTGATGGTACCCAGCAAAATGATGAAAGTTTGGGCAGTCTGTGTGAGCACGATGGCCTTGCTTGTAGGAAGCCCCAGTGGTTGTAATCAGCCTATGCACATGGAGTTACAGGACCAGGGCCTGAAAGCAAGCTAGAGGGCTTACAGAGATAAATACGCTGATTGACTGTATATTCAGTCATGTTAAAATATTTCTAGATTAATACTGATGATCTTAACAAAACCAACTCTTGTGTACAGAGTACAGACAGTAAAACTTAATTCCAAGAAAACTGAGAAGCTTAGTGCTTGTGAGAAACCTGTTACTCACCTGCTCAAGTCTTGGAGGCAAAAAGAAGTGAACAATATTACATACCTGAATTGGTGATGCATGGTACTTAGCATGTCAGTTTATTTCAGACTGTGTTGGTGTACAGTGCTTGCAATATAACTGCTTCTGTGTGTTGTTCTTGCTATGGTCATTCCACGTAAAGCTTACTCATATCCTTAGTGAAACAGCATGATAATGAGATGTTGTAAAGCCTGTTACTAACAGGTATGTTTCCCTGTCAGTGTAGAACTATCCATTCTAAATATTTTAAATGCCTATGAACATGCAAGCATGTCTTCTCATATGGTTTTGGGATATTAGCCTGCTTTTCAGCACTCTTAAGTATGAAACAAGAGATTGAGATAGCACTTCAGCTGGGGGCAGAAATGATCCTCAGGTTTGAGCTTGATCTTACTAAAAGAAAAAAACAAAACCTGAAATATGTTGTTTCCTCCTCCTCACAGGGTTGACTAATAGTACATATAGCTATTATGGCTTCTTTAGTCCCTTGTATTCATGGTTTTATGACCCAGTTCTCTTTTCTTGCTGGGAAAGAAGGTATCTCTCATCCTTGTAGGGGTATGAAAGAACCACATATGTACTTGAAAGGGTTCATTGATGCCTCAGTGTTGCCATTGTATTGGTATGGTGATTATAAATGTGCAGGGAAATGGAATGTTTGGCAAAAGTGAACGTAATCTAGTCAATACCACCTGGAGCAGCAAGAGTTTATCCTGCCAAAATGGGCATGATTCTGGTGAGAAAGTATAGCTCAGGGCAGCTCTTCTAGTGGAAAGAAACACAGACCTTGTACAGAACTTGCAGTAGCTTAGTCTGTCTCCATGCATTTCACTGCTGTATGTTAACTACTCCTGAATGGTTTTTATTTGTGCAGCTTTGCTGGATTACTTCACTGAGACCAGGGCAGTTAGGAATCTGCAAAAACTTGTGTTCAGCATCAGATGGTTATATTTATATATGAAGGAGCTGATTTGGATTCCAAGCTCATCATCTTCCCAAAGTCTGCTCAAAGAAGAAAAACCCCAAACCTTGTTCATTTGAGTGTAAGAGAAAGTCAAGGTGCAAGCATATATTAAAATTTAGTAGAATCTTATGGAATTTTAAGGGTCCTTATGAGCAAGACTTAGCAGTCAGTCACCTGGCGACTAGTGGTCAGTCTGAGGCCACTACTGACTAAAATCCAGTTAGGGGATTTATGATGCATAAAACTGAAATTGCTGGTTATAGTTCTATAGTTAAGGTTCTGAATAGAAGAATAAATCAGAAACAGCAACTGAAATCTCCTATTAACTTGTGACACATCCTGTATGTAATTCAACTTAGTAGGCTGTTGAGAAATTTATAAAAAAAGTGCTGGAAAATGTTAGTCTTAATCCATTCTTACTCATTTTACTGCAGCATATTGTATGAATTGCAGTGCTGTGGGAGGTCAGAGTAATACCTCATTATTGGATATCGTGGTTAGTAGCTCATGTTTTGAAAAAAAGATACAGAAATTTCTTCAGATCAGGAAATAAAAATTCAGCATTAAACTTGTCTGACAATTTAAAGATCTGCAGTTAGAACTCAGTAACCATAGCAGGAAAACATGGAGAGCAATTTTCTTGTTCTGAACCAAAACTCAGGTTTGGCTTTTATCCAGCTACTCTTCATTTGTATAGAAGAGGTTCCAGAAGAGCTGCCCATATCAAGGTATGTCAGCAACACTTGAAAAATCTACTGGCATGTTTTGCCTTCCATTAAATGGTTCATCTTCCGCATAATCTTGTTGGGTTTTTTTCTCCTCATAGGCTCACAGACACAGTAATGTTATATTCGTATCTTTTTTGGACTATATATTTAGTTACAATATTCTGTCAGAACAAAATCAAATGCTGCCACTTAAGATTAAGAAAATACTGGTTACATAACAGAGCAAACATTCAGGATATATTTGGAAAGGACTTAAAGCTTCAAAGAATAAGTCTATTTACAGTTCCAAGGGGAAAAAATAAAAAAAAAGCCAGGTAAAGACATGCTCTGAAGGTAGAAATAGACAAGCACTCAGTAAGAGCAAAGCCTTTCTTTGCAATTCTATGAGATTGTAGAAAGTATGTCTATTTTTTTTCTTTAGCTTTAGGCAAAAAGGCTTTTAGATGGAAATGTCCTTTACTTTGCGGCAGGCAGTGTATCTGTGTTTTGTTTCTACTAAATGCAGTTGTTCTAGTAAATTTTCTGCCTTGTTTTCAGCACCTGTGTATCTCCCTGAAAGTTAAAAGTTGAACATAAGACACTTATATAGGGAAGAGAGTGTTTTAAGCTGTGCGGGGTATGGGATATATTTTTAATTTTATGTATTGAAATTGGTGTTTTGAGGACTTCATTATTTACTTTCTAGAATTATTTGTAAATTGGTCTCCTAAAGAAGGATTTCTGACAAGTTATCAACTTTGAAAAGTTGCTATGTAGTTGGAAATTAGCAAGTACAGCATCTGTGTTCAAGTAAAGTTATCCAGTTATGTACTGCTTAGTCTGATCTTGGCATGCCAGACCTTAAACCAAAAAATTGTTAGTCATGTATCTTACCTTATTTTTGTATTTATCTCCAACATGGAAATGTTTAGGTTAGTATCTTTATTTCATAACCTGTTTCTAGACCAACAACAGTCAACCTACTGGTACTACATGCCATGATACTTAAAAGACTGTAACAGCTATGTGCTATGGGAAGGATCACATTCCTATCTCAGCTTCTCGTTCTCAGCTGTACACACCGACTGTGCTCCTTGCACAAGCTCTGTAGTCTTTCCATCTCTTCAGCAAACTGAAGTGGCTCAATAAGAGGTTAGGCAAGTACCAGACCAGCATGAGAAAGAGGAAGAGAAATTGAGACCACCTCATTTGGTGGCAGTCAGCTATAGATTGATTCAGTTGCGTGAAATTTCATTCTGAGGTCACTGGCTTGTAGTTTTTTGGTCACACTTACCACTCTAATCATCACCTTGAGGGTGGAAGAGAAATGCCCTACCTTCATCTTGTCAAAGGCAATGCGAGTTTTTCACTACTAGGAAATAAAGTATTTGTTGGGATCATTTAAGCATCTTTCTTCTAATTAATTCCCCTTAATTTCTTGGTCTTGCTAACACTTTAATGTGTTACTGCTTGAGAAGGAGTTCAGTTGCTCCCCTGCCAGCCCCAAGGGCTAAAATAGTTTATTGTATATTGGATTCAAAGATTTTTAGTTATCTATCTGTACGAGACTTACTGGATTGCTCTATGGAGAATGTCAGGTGAGATGGCCATACTCTGCTGAACTATTTCATGGCTACCTGGAGAGCACTTCCAAATAAAAGCAGAATGACAGTGGTACCTAGGAGTTTTAACACCTACAGCATGTTCAAGAAGTTTCAAGTTGACTTTTAACTGTAGCAACCTTAATTTCCGTAGCTTGTCTCTTACCATTAGAAGTCACCTTTCCAAGGGTGTGGTATGTGTTTGCAAAGGTCTGTGCTAACCTAGTGATATAATTAGCCATCACAAATCTCAGAGTACAGAGAAGCTGACTAATTATAATATACTTACTGGCATTAGATTTGAATATATTTGCTGAATATGGTTGTTTTGAACATTCTTAAGTCAGATTTTCTTATTATTTTCTTATGTTAGCAGCATATCGCTAGCATTCTTGATAAATTACCTAGAGTGGTATTAAATAAGTCTGTCACTTTGGGAGGATTAATTTACACTTTTAACTGTTCAGCCACTCTACATCTCATGCTAGCTCATGTAAGGAGAGATAGATTGGGTGATAACCCCAGACGGTAACTGTAACTGTATTAAAAGTCATTGGAATGTAATTGGGCTCTGCTTACTTCTTTTTTTATCTTCAGAAAAATACTGATAGAGACTTCTAAGAAGCTGTACCATCCTAGAAGGGACATTAGTAACAACATTAACATGCCTGCTGTGGCCTCTGTACCTAAGGAGCTGTATCTCTCTACTTCATTGGAAGATCTCAACACAAAGATAGAAATAAAACCTGAAAAGACAAGTACAAAGAGGTATATATAATTTTTTTGTATTAATATTGGAAGTATTAGTGCTACCCTTCTGAGCAGGTTCCAGAACAACTATGTTGTGGATCTAAATTTCTTCAGGTATTTTTATTAGATACAAAATTGTTGATAGCCTTATGTATAGATCTCTCAGCTATCACATGGGATATGCTTACTGCCTACAGAAGGTAACTTGACATACTGCCCAAACATGACTTGGACAGAGCAGAATGCCCATGAAAATTTGTGCCCCTTGAGAAAAGGCTACATAAATGCAAATTCTTAAAAATGTTAAGAAGTTTAGCAAATATATGAATATTTTACCTCCAGCATTCTTAAACAATTATTTAATTTTGTCTTACTATAAAGTAGTTTTTCCTCAAAAAAAAAAAAGTGTTTTTAGAAAGGTGTTTTTTTTTCCTGTGTCTCAGTATGCTATGTAATTATGGGAGATTTTAAATAAGGCTAGTAAAACTAGCAAAGAGAAACATTATTTGGAAGAGCATGATTGTAATTCATATTTAATAAAAGCCTTGTATTAAGATGGTAAAATCAAACACTTTATATATGGGGACGGAAGCTGTGGACACTTAAAATGGCATCTTTTAATGAAAAGGTGTTTGGGAACAAGTCAGCAATCACCTGCTTTATTCTTATTTCAGTTATGTGCAGAGCGCCCTTAAGATTTTCAAGGCAGCGGAGGAAAGCAGATTGGACCGAGATGAAGAAAAAGCTTACATCCTGTATATGAAATATATGTCTGTTTATAACTTTATTAAAAAGAGACCTGATTTTAAGCAGCAACAGGTATAAAAGCTTTCTGACTGGCCTCTCCTGCATTGGTAGAAGTAGTAGAAGTAGAGAGAATTGCACTAATGCATGTTCAAAGGATTACACTGGTATTAAGTAAACTTATAATGATATCTTTTCCTTCCTATTTTTGACAAGTCTGTTGTTAATTGCTTTTTGCTTTTAATATACCTAAGATATATAAATTGTAAGGTCCGTGATTGTTATTTTCAGGGAAAGGTATTTCATCTTTCTCATGCCACCTTTTCTTGGTGCAGTCACCTTGCTAGCCGTTACTTATTAGAGTAATTTTACGTACAAAATTATGTTTGAGAAGAAAATTATTTTGATTCAAAACAGTTCCTTTTGTTGGCATTAATAGCATAGTACCAATTCTCTGCACATTAGTGGCTCTTAATATGCATGTAAGTAGGCGTTATTAAGTTGTACTAATAATAAGTGGGGTGATGCTTGTAATTTTAGGATTATTTTCATTCAATTCTTGGACCTACAAATTTAGTAAAAGCTGTTGAAGAAGCTGAAAGACTGTCCGACAGCCTTAAACTCAGGTATGTGAATACAGTTAATAGATAAGATGTTGTTCATTGTATCTGAAGCCTGTACCTGTGCAATTGCATATTTTCATGCTATTTAGTAGTAAGGGATTGCACTTGAGTAGACCTTAGATACCCAAAACTCTTGATTTCTTTGTAATTCACAAAGATCTGTTATTAGAGTTAATTTTCATCATCACATACTCCAGTTACTTGCCAGTATATACATTGTCTCTTAATTCTTGTAACTATGATTTGTTGATACTGTCTCCCATTTTTGTTTAATGACTAATAAAAAGAAACCACAAGAATTAAACTGTGTATATATATATATATATACACACACACACACACACATGTGCACACACACACACAAGATGATCAAGAGCCATTTCCTACTTACCCTTTTCATCATAAGGTCATCTGAAACCAAGCACACTAATGGATAGTCCTAATATTTCCATACATTAAAAATTCCTCCTAGCATGGATTTAATTTACACTAACAAAACACATTTTTTGATTCTGTAGCTACATTTGGAGATTCTGCTACACCTTTTCTCTACCTCTGCCACATGCAGCAGTACATGTGGAAATGCACAGTTTTGCCTGTATGTAACTGAGCTGATGCTAACAAGCTTTTTTGGTAGTTTATTTACAACCATCAAGTCTTTGTGCCATAAGCCACAAAACTGTGTTGGTTAGAAGTTTCAAGGTAGAACCTACCTTTAGGTGATACTTTGTGCAGTATGTCTTTCTTCAGCCTTATCTGCTTACATCCTTAACTACTATCTTTATCACCCCTTTCTCACCCTTTTAGCATTTCCCCTTCATAAGCCATAAAGCCACAAAACTGTTGGTTAGAAGTTTCAAGGTAGAACCTACCTTTAGGTGATACTTAGTGCAGTATGTCTTTCTTCAGCTTTATCTGCTTACACCCTTAACTAATATATTTATCACCTCTTTCTCACCCTTTTAGCATTTCCCCTTCAGCTAGGCACATTTCCCTTTTCGACCCCTCTCCCATTATTATTGTGAAAGCTTATTCTATGCCCTTCAAAGTGTTTAATTTGTAAAGTTAGTTTACATGAACAAGAAAGTAAGAGTAGTTATAAGTGTATGGAAAGAGACTTTCCAAAGATGTCTCATGATACTATGTGTGAAACGGTCTTTAGGTTTTTCTTATTTTTTAATTCACAGTCTACAGAGCTATGAATTCACTTGAAATACTAACAGAATTATAGAAACCCAAAATAGAGACTACTGTTTAGTAACTCGTGGCTTTTTATGAAAGGAACAGAGTTCCAAAAGTTGACACAATTAATAACTTTCAACTACTCTGGGCAAAATGTATATAAAGGGAATACAAATGAAACGTGACTCCTGTGTAACTACAGAAGTGGTTTCAGGGAAATTATTTGTGCAATTTCTTCTGCAAATAGTTTGAATGTTAATTGTTAACTATACTGGAGCTGCTGAAACGTCATTTGTGTAGGAGCAGGAATAGCACTCTGTTACTCTGTGCTTCAAAGGTGTATATGGGAAATCGATAGGTAAATATTCTGTATTGACTGAAGTAAAATCTGAAATGTGCTTCAGTGCCATTAATTCCAGATGAGAACAAAATGCTCTGTTCTAACTTATGATGCCTTTGCCAAATCAAAAAATCTGCTTAAAAAATAAAATTGCAGACTTGCAGCCTCCTGTCAGTGGCCAATTAGTAGAATAGACTTGGAGGCAGAATTTGATTCAATGATCTAGTTTATTAACACAGTATTTCTGATACGAATTACAGCTCTACTGTTGTTGTCCTTTTAATCCTGATTAGGCAACATCTGATTGAAACAAGCAATTACTAGTACAGTTCAGTGTTCATGATTCACTGCTTGGTTCAGTCATTAAAATAGTTGGTTCAAAACATTGGGTTATTGTTTTGTGGATCATTAGTAACCCTTAAGCTTCTCAGTTATATTAAATAGAATGTAACAGTGATGGGACTGTGTAAACCTGCAGTTTTTGATATAAAAGCTGTAGTTTGGAGATCAAATTTGATTTACAATATTGTAGTAACAATGGCAAAAGGCTGGGAGGTTAATTTTAAAGTCTAAGGCTTTATGAAAAGGACAGCTATATGCAAGACCTAGGTCCAACAAAACTCTCAAGTATATGTGACGCTTGCGTAGACTTCACTGTAGCTCCAACATTTGAAACAAACAGCAAGGACACAGGTAAGGATGTAACTATGCTATAGCCAGCTTACATTCTGAAGGTGACTACTACCAGATATATAAATAGTTCTGATCCAGCTTTTTAGAAAAAGGAAATTCAGCTAACTAGTCTAACTTAGTCCTAACTGTAATTGTTAGCTCTGTTGCAAATCCGAAGAAAATACCTGGCATGATTGTTATAATATACTGAAGTTTACCTTTAAGTCACCAATACTTACTCTTTCCTCTACAAAATGAAAAACCTGATATATTTAGTGACACCATAGCTAAGCATGGCCATAGGTTTAGATTTAAAAAAGAAGCAACAAAACAAAACAAAACCAAACCACCCTTAAGAGCAATGTCTATGAAATTGGACCCAGAACAGGATTTAAGAGTAAGAAAAGCAACCCAAGAGTGGGAGAAATAATATCATGCAGTCATGGAGGAAGATGGGGTTTGTTGGAAATACAAAATAGACAATACTTTAATTTTTCTTTTTTTTTTTTTTTTAACTACTTTTCCTCCTGAAGACTTGATGATGTTATTTATGCAGCTGAGCCAGTAATGTAATGTGGAAAGAAAAGGCTTTTGTTTTCCACCCCCCTGTAGATATGAGGAAGCTGAAGTTCGGAAAAAACTTGAAGAGAGGGACAGACAAGAGCTGCAGAAAAAGCAAGAACCAAAAGATGATGGAAAGAGTTCAGCCAAAACCACCTCAGAAAGTGCTGTGGATTCCAAAGGAAAAGGCCAGAGGGTAACTAAAGATGTTTACAAACTCTCTAATACGGTCTAAATGTATACCTTTAATCTAGCATTTGATTTCTACTAGTAGTTCTGAGTCATGGGGGGCTTTCTTGAATTATGTTACACTCCCCATAAACCTTCTTTGACATGTCTTTGGAAGATGATGAGTCCTGCCAACCTCCAAGTATTGCAGAAGATAGAGTAGGGTGTTTTTGTAATGTTAAATTCTATTTTATGTTAGAACTGGCTAGTGTTAAGAAACCCAAGGTAACGCTAATAAGCTGATGTTACGGATAATGTTTCCTGTTTAGGAGAGAGCTGACTTCTCAGCAGCATGCCAGGTGATGCTGTCCTAGGTTGTATTGCCTTTTTAACTGGCTTCTGTCTAGGTAGAGCAACCTTGGTGTCTTTTTAGTACATTTATCAATAACATATCTTCTGTAGAAGAAGCTTCCTTTTTCTAGGTTTCTTCCTGTGGCTTACAGTCTGATCAGTTTCCTTTGAGCTCTGTGAGAGTCAGTTGGCCACCTTGGTTCTGAGTATTAGGTATTAAACTAATTTCTTTTTTTTCCCCAACACAGATTAATGGTGAGAGGAAGCATTCACTGGAGAGAAAGGATCAGTCTGACAGTCCAAGTGGTAAGAGATGCAGTGTTCACATAGATGTGAAAAAAGTCTTCATGTGACTATGCACGTATCACCTGAGCAGTTGCAATTCTTTTTAGGAGTTATTTCAGAGGATTTTGATGAAATTCTAGCATCCTGCATTTTAGTAAGAGTGACTTAGTAATTAATTAAGCTCTGTATAGCAGGCTTCATCACTTCTGAGCTTAAAAGGCTGTACTTAGTTTTTCAGCAGTTTAATAACTAAAGCTGAACTAGCCCTAATGAAGTGGTCAAATTTGGAAGAAAAATGTATCCTCAACTGATAGAGAAAAATCTAGGCAAGGATGAAATATATCAGCTTTCTCTGATACATTAGTAGTAGTTAAATAAGAAATTTTTCTGCTCCCCTCCCACCCTTCTGCTTTTTGTTCTCTTAATAAATATGTGAAAAAGTTCTTCTTTAGTGAAGAGGAACATGTGAAGCATGTAGTTCACAAATGCTTGCCTGTATAGCTTGATTTAAATGAGACCACAAAAAGTTAAACTAGTTTATCACTGCAGTGTTCAGTATTGTCTAAGGCAGAGATCAGGCACTGATCACCACAGTAGTGGGAACATAAGGTCCAGTGTGTTAATTCTATAGTATCTCACCTCCATGACAGTGGGACTTCTCTCTTTCATGTGTGCAGCCTTGGCTGCAGCAGTCAGATGTGATCATAGCTATCTCCATTTAAAATGTAGCTTTTTACATCTAATAACTTCTCTGTTTCAAGGAGCAGTCACAGCTGAGAGACTGTTTGCAATGATGTCAGATGAAAATATTGAATTGCTTATAATGGATGCTCGAAGATTGAAAGATTATCAGGAATCCTGTATTCCAAGATCTGTCAGCGTCCCAGAAGAAGCTATCCGTCCTGGGTATGAAATAATGTTAAATGATAGTGAAGTGTTTAATTTTATAAATTGACTGACTGAAAAAATGTACGTGCTTTTAAAGCTTGTACACTAGGTTTTAAAGTGCCTGATACATCTTACCCACTGGTATATATCTGGACAGCTCTGTTCTTGCATGGGCTGACTTCAAGTCAAACCGTATTTATTTTATCCAAGCTTATAAACCTATATGGATTGTATATTGTTGGACAAAAATGTTACTAGTACATGCCTTTTAAATGCATGTTAATACATTTCAGAGTTACTGCTAATTGGATTGAAACTAGACTCCCAGAGGATTCTAGAGATCCATGGAAGAGAAGAGGACGCTTCAATTATATTGTACTCCTAGACTGGTTTAGTTCTGCTGAAGACTTAAAGCTAGGAACAACTCTGCAGAGCTTGAAAGATGCACTTTTTAAGGTTGGCAAGTTTCACACTTTGTATTAATTCACCTCGATAGCTAAGGACTTAAAGCACCTATAATTACAGAGTATGTGGAAGTCTTAATGACCGTTTAGGCAATCATCTTGGTTCAGTTTTCAAAGACTGCTTATTTTGATAGCAGAAGTGTAGTCTGAAGTTTCACATTCCCATGCTTGTGCTCTAGTAGAGGACAGTATCGTTTATTAAACAGGTTAACAGCAGAATGATTCAACTCCCCTCCTCAGTCACTAGTTCATGAATTCTAACTGATGGAGTTATTTGAGAAACTACATAGTACAGTTTGCCAGAAACAGTGCCACTTTCTTTCCTGTATTAGCAACTGTTATTCCTTCCTTGTGGAAGCTGGCTGACCACCCACAAAGGCAGGCCAAGAAGGCTGGCTGCTTTTCAGTCCTGTCAGCCAGGCATTTTGGTTAAGGAGACCCCAGAAATATTTTGAGTATGGTTCACTTTTCTGCATTATTGAATGTAACTTTTAGATAAACATGAATTTAAATTTGAGATTCATTGGTACAGGAAGGTTATAGACTCAGTATTAAGAAGATGTTCAAGTCAGAACTCTGGCTTCTTGTTCTACTCGCTATATAAATGGCTCTTGTGAAAGACTGCGCATCTTTCTGTTCCCTCTTTTCTGTTCAAGACCGGGATTCAGAGATAGTTCAGGCAGTTCTCCTTGCTTAGTGCTTTACAGAATATTCTCTGAGCCTCTTTGCCTTGCTCATGTTCTAGTACTGAGGGCCTCAGGAGGAGAGTGTGGAGCCAGAACTCTCAAGGGTATTTCAGAAAGTTAACATTATGCTTTCTAAAGCCAGTGCTCCAGTCACTCGGCAAACTTACCAGATAAGAAACTGAAGCAAATAATACAATAAAAATACTGTTTTTTTTCTGCATGGAAGATTGTTACTGAAGTAGTAGTAAAGTGGTTCCAAGTGTATTGGAAATATTCAGACCCTATTGCAGGCAGAGCCAGGAAGTTATGTTAGGCATTCTCCAGACACAAAGAGGATGCCGGTTGCCCAAAGGAGTTTTGTAGCCTGTTTAATTCTTATTAAAAATCTCAAAAAGAGTATGTCTCAGTGTAATGGTGAGACACAGAGTTTTCAACAACACTGTTAAGATGTAAAAGTTCTTTTTCTATTTTTAAATTATTTAATTTGAAACTTTTCTTACAGTGGGAAAGCAAAACTATACTGCAGAATGAACCTTTAATTCTAGAAGGAGGTTATGAAAATTGGCTCCTTTGTTTTCCCCAGTACACAACAAATGCTAAAGTAACTCCACCTCAGCATAGCAGGAGTGAAGCTGTGACTGTTTCTTGTAAGTATAAAGGATAACCTCCCTGCCCCCAAGTGTTTGTAATTAATGGGTATATCTAATTCATTCAAATATGTTTGGGATAGCCTTGTTCTGGCTAAGTCTAAAATTTGGGGTGGAATATGGGGGTTATTTTGCTTTTGTGTTTGTAAGAGCTATCTCATGTTTCTATCCTCTACCCCCTTCTGTAGTGGATTTTACATATCCATCTCTGGAAGAGCCAGCTCCTGTTCCACCTGTTGTTGCTATAAAGCCACCACCAACAGAAGTGATTGAAAATGAGGAAACGGGAGATAATTTGGAAGAGAGACTAAAATCACTTAACAGACCAAACGTACAGAATGCTCCTGTTCCCAAGTCTGACAGTTCATTTGTAGTTAATCCAGTATCAATTACAAGAAGTATCCCTGAGGTAAGCAGTGTTTCTTTTTTTTGGAGTTAGTATCAAGTTTATCTGTAAAACCCACCACAGAAGCCTAAACCCACAAGGAAACATGCTCAGTATTTAAGCCTTCTACACAAGTATATTAGTACAGAGACTGTTGGTGGTCTGTGAAGCCATGGTAACCAATCTACAGAACTTCATGAAATTGAATATTGTTAACATAATTGCAGAGCTTTTCAAGGTATTTTTATATGAGCACCAGAAAAATCAAAGGTCAGCAATTGATTATTAATTCAGAAAGTCTAAGGAAACTTTTCTACTCAAAACATAAACGATGAAAGGCAGGAAGGGCAGTTTGGCCACAGCTTACCTTGGCTATTCCAAAGGTCCACTTTCAGTGACTGTATCTTCCTTCAAATAATAAAACATTTAGGTGCTTTGTGACTCGTAGCCTAGTGGTGAGAGCATAGGAATTTGTTTCTTCCTTTCATGGAGATAAAACTTTCTAAATATATCTTTGTAGAGTCCTTCCTTTGAACACAAGGCTAAAGTCAAACTCTTCACTTTCACCCTTCTAGATACTGCCTTTAATGTCAGCCAAGGGACCCTAAACTGTAAAATTTAATGACCTTACTTCTGTCTTCCCTGAACTAGACAAGCTTTTATTTCTCCACAACTTCCACTTTAGCATCAAAACCAACTTGCTGTCCTACTTCTGAGCATAAGCCACTCTTAAATACCTCTTCGCACCAAGCAGATCTTCTTTAATCACATGCTCTGTCACATGATTGAAATTCAAACCCAAATTAGGCAGCCTGATTGCCCTAAAATATGCACCTTTGAAAGCTTGAAAATAAAGAGTTGTAGTAATCAGTGCTTAATGCTGTTCTTATGGTTCTATAGGGCTTGTTGAGTATTACCTCACATCTAGAAGTTAAGTGATACCTAATTTTACTAACAAGCATTTTCAATTACCAGATTTGATGAAATTGAAAGTTTACTATTTCTCTGGCAGAAGTCAACTTTATATCATCTTTATTCTCTCATAAATCTCAGTGAAATAAATCTTATCTAACAATGCAGTAAAAGCCATAGTGAATTGTTGTTCTACACTTTGTGTTACAGGTTGATCGTACTAAAAAGCCTTCACTAAAAATCCCTGATGATAACAGACCAAAGTCTCACAGTACAGTCAGTGACGGTCAGCCTGTTGAGAATGGACGAATAATTCCAGACCGGTCCACGAAGCCGTTACGGGACACAAAGAGTGTTCTGACAGAAGAAGAAAAAAGTCGTGTACATGCAGAAACTGCTGCTCTGCTAGAGAAAAACAGACGGGAAAAAGAAATTCGGGAAAGGCGGCAAGAAGAACAGAGAGAGAGACTCAAACGCGAAGTAGAAGAACAAGAACAAAAAGCAAAAGAAGAGCAGAAAGAAAAGGAACACAAAGAAAAGCAACAGCAATCCAAAGAGGACAGAGAACAGAAGGAGAGGGATGAACAAATAAAAAGAGAACAGGAGGAAAAGGAAAAAGAAAGAGCACACAAAGAAGCAATAGAAGCAAAAAGGCAAAACAAAAATGAACCAGAGAGCGTTGGTGCAAAAAGGGTTGAGATTGACAAAATATCTGTGGAAGAAAGAGAAAAGGGAACTCGAACACCAGAAATGCAGAGACAGGCACTGGGTGATGTGTCTGTTTCAGGCAAGGTTAGTAAAATGGAGAAAATCATCACCAAGCAGAGTAATTATTTAGGATGATTTTTGAGTGCATACTCTAGGATCAGTGTAGAAATTCTTAATACATAATAGGATTTCTATTTAGGCCATTCTTACATAAACATGACAGTGAAAGTTAAAACCAAGCAGTTAAGGTTTGTTTTGTTTGGGTTTTTTTGCCAAACAGCCTCAGTTCTTTCTGGTAGGTGGGCAGCATGGACAGGATAATGAAACTTCCCATTTGACATAGGAGGGATTGTTTGTATGCTGCAGGGCTACAATCCTCAGTTTCAAAAAATCGAGACATAGTGGCATTTCATCTGTTGTATCAACCAGTACTGTATCTTACAGTGTTTAACACATGCTAGGACAGAATTACATTATCATCACGAACTGTTTAGTGCCCCCAGCTGCATAAATGTTGATGCAACAGGGTTTTTTTGACTGGTGTAGGAAGCAAAGTGATCCCCTAATCTTGCTGAAAACAGTCCCATTCAGACTCTTTTTTTTTTGGGGGGGGGGTGGGTCACAGTTCCTCTTTTTCCCTCGGGTTCTTGGGGGGAAAAAATCCTCACAAAATTTCTGAGAGTAAAAATCATCAGAAACGATTTGTGAAGCTGAGTTAATAACAGAACAGATATCTTAAAACCATTTCTCAGGAACATGTATTAGGATATTTTTCTCTCCCTTTGCAATTGCAGTTGTTATTTCACCAAATTTTGATGCTTGTGTAAACAAGGAAGCCAGAATATCTTCCTGAGCAACCTTATCACAGTCATCCATGATCTTTTGACTGACAGCAACTTCACACAATCCCCAAATGACAGCCTGTGATAAAATAAATCCATAATGTTGGCTTCACAGTTTGCCTTTTTTGTGGAGAAGCTTTTTCACAGTGAGAGGTAAAAGGGAAAGAGGTCTTCCATTTAAAAACAAGTTGTAAACCTCATGGCTTTTAGAAGGTGAAGCAGTGTAGGTGGAACTTTTGCACTTCATTTCTGAGCTCTCGAAGCTACAGAACAGACTGCCTTATGTAACACAACATTCAACTACAAAGGCTATTCCAGCAAATTGCCTATCATATAGACTAGGAAGAATAAAAATGATGTGTAGCTACTTGCTCCAACCACTACTTGTGGCACATGCATTTAACAACCAAAAAAGAAAATATAATTCTGCCTTTTTCCTTATTTTGGTTTATCAGCATTCTTTTCTGGCATTCCAGATGGAAATTGAAAGCTTTCTCTCAAAATCTTTTACAGCAAACTGGGGTTAAAGGACAACCAGAGAGTGGAGCTCAAAAGCCAGGACCCCTTATAGAGGATTCTGAACAAGATACTGAAAGACTTAAAGTAAATACAGTGTGTTGTATGTAGCCAAAACAATCAAGCACAGATACTTTATGATTATTATGTTAAATTCCACCTCATTTCAATTTTTTAAGTCATCATCTTAAAACTATGCTGTGTTTGCAGCTGTTTATTTGCTTTTTTTTAAGTCATTTATCTGAAAAAAGTATTTGAAGCTTTCACTAAGTCTTCATATGTTTCTGGTAGCATTAACAAGCATTCCACACTTGTTCATCATCCCATGCATACTACTTTGTGTGCCGCTTTGAAAGGGAGAAAAGATCATCTGTATGTGTTTAACAGAAGCACATATTGCTAATAAAGCAACTTCTTCAGGGAAGAAATTGAGTATTCAGACTTCTGTGAGGCTGAATTGTACTTTTTTTTTCTGAAGCATGTCAACAAAGGTGTTTTGTTTAGATTGAGTGGTACAAACCAGTAGTACTATATTACCACTACAATAAATTGTATTTCCAGTTATAACTGAGGATTTCTTATTGAACTATTTTTCACTGAATCATGTAACTGTACAGGGGAAGCAGAGGCAGCTTGCTGCTCTGCATCAGTAACTGCATGTACCTGACCTTTCTGTTTGTTTATTAGTCTCTGCGGGAGCCATTAATGAGAGCACGAAGTGAAGAAATGGGAAGGATAATACCAGGACTGCCTGCAGGTTGGGCAAAGGTAACTGTCTCTTCTGATAGTACAAACACATTGCCTTCTGCAGTTTTGTAATGCATTTCAATTATGTCTTATTTCTCGGTTAAATCTTGTTTGATTCTTTTATTTTTTTTAATTATTATTTTTTCCCCTTCAACTTCCACATTATTATTTTCTGAATTGTAACATTATTTATAATGGAACTAGGAGACCTCAACTGGTGGTTTTGGTACTAAGCAGTTGCTATTTAACATGCATTTTGGTGGAAGTGGTGCCTTCCAGTAAATTTAATCCTTTAAGGGTTGAGGCCAGTCACCACTGTTAATATCTGAATGTTAGGAAAACTCATGCACTGTTCTTACAGTAGTTTAAAAATACGTAAGTAAGTTAATGATGGATTTTTACTTGGTTTTGAAACAATTTGTGTTTTCTTCCCCAAGTTTCTGGATCCAATCACTGGAACCTTTCGTTACTATCACTCGCCAACAAATAGTGTTCATATGTATCCACCAGAAATGGCTCCTTCATCCACTCCTCCATCAACCCCTCCAACTCATAAACCCAAGCCACAGGTGACTGTTGAACGAGAAAGAGAGCACTCCAAACTGAAGCGCTCCTACTCTTCCCCAGATATAACCCAAGCCATTCAGGAGGAAGAGAAGAAAAGAATTCCAGTAACTCCTGCAGTCAATCGTGACAATAAGTATGTTCAATAAGTTACACCGCAGCTCATGCATATGACAGTCCTGTAGGGCATGCTTTGTGTTTAACCAACTGAAATTCATTAATATTTTCTAAGTAGGTTTGAAAGGACGCAGGACTGATAGACTTAAATTTCATTGCTAAATATTCAATGTATAGGGAGTTTCCTTTTGAAAATTAGTGTAAGTTATTAACGTACATTTCAGAGGTCATAGTGTAATTGGACAATAGTTGCTTTTTAAGCTGTGGTGTTCATGTTAGTATATTAAATACCAGTCTTACGAAATCCAGTTTTCAGGTTTTAAACTGGGTTGAATCAACAGCTAATTCTTTATCTGTGAATAAAAAAAACGCCAAAAATCCACTGCCAACTGCTGGAGCCTATAACTCAGCCTTATTATAGGCCAGTGCATATGGCTTTCTCACTATGGCATTGACTGGTTTTAAATACCTTAAACAATGGCGTTTGGTGACATCTTGTGCCAGGATATTTCATTCCCTGTGAGGGAGGGTGGTTCTGTTGGCTTATGTACACAGCCTTGTCAAATCTGAGATTCCTGAAAAATAATTCCTTCCTTCCAGACCAGTCCGTTATACTAAAGCAGAAATTTCAAGACTTTCGGCATCACAAATTCGGAATCTCAATCCAGTGTTTGGGGGATCGGGACCAGCTCTCACAGGACTTCGTAACCTAGGGAACACTTGCTATATGAATTCCATATTACAGTGTCTGTGCAATGCACCTCACCTGGCTGATTATTTTAACAGAAACTTGTATCAAGATGATATTAACAGGTAACAATCTCATCCTTTATAACTGAAGGAAGAAAATTTGCCTTTATGACAGTTCAAAAAAATCACTCAGTGGGGTTGGGGCTTTTTGTTTTTTTTTAAGTATGAGACAAAAGATCACTTGTAAGAGTCTTGATGTTTTCAAAATGTGTGTAAGTGACAAAATAGGTTTTACCAGGCACTGTTAATAAAATTGTGCTCACCACACTGAGAGATACAAGTGTCCTAGATTGTCCTTAGGTATTTAAATAGCAGTTTACAAAGCAAGCTGGAAACAGCTGTACCTTCTGTCAGCCCAGTCTTGAATATGGAACCAAATTACTCAAACGTTTTAACTCACTCTAACAGCCAGGGTTTTTTTTGTCTTAAGAAACGACTTTGAAACTTGGATAACATCTTAAGTGAATAGTAAAAGTAAGCTATTTGAAGGGTTTACCTTTGTTTTCTTTTTGTCTCTATAGGTCAAATTTCCTGGGGCATAAAGGTGAAGTGGCTGAAGAGTTTGGTGTAATAATGAAAGCTTTATGGACAGGACAGTATAAATACATCAGTCCAAAAGACTTCAAAATTACAATTGGGAAGATTAATGACCAGTTTGCAGGATATAGCCAACAGGACTCCCAAGAATTGCTTCTCTTCCTAATGGATGGCTTGCATGAAGACCTAAATAAAGTAAGCAATACACCTGTAATAAATGATACATCTGACAGGTGATCAAAAAACATAGAAATTTAAAAAAAACCCTCATATTTTAGAAGATTGTTACTGGAACCTTGTAGAGAAGGAAATTAGTATTCAGAATTAATGAAGGAATTTAGCTTGAAACAGTATAGGATACTGAAGGGATTAATGGAAGAAGCCTAACTAGATAAGAAATGGTTGGCTACTCTGATACGTTTAAATATTCTTGCAAATACTCAATAGTGTGTTTGTCTATAGAGATTTTCTATTTTTATATATGTTAACGTATGGTTATGGTGTTCAAACTTGTGTTGTACAGGCTGACAACAGGAAAAGGCACAAAGAAGAAAACAATGATAATCTTGATGACTTCAGAGCAGCAGAACTGGCCTGGCACAAACACAAGCAGCTCAATGAATCCATTATTGTGGCACTCTTTCAAGGCCAGTTCAAATCTACAGTGCAGTGTCTCACATGTCACAAGAAGTCCCGAACCTTTGAGGCTTTCATGTACTTGTCGTTACCACTTGCCTCTACTAGTAAATGTACACTGCAGGTACGGTGGAACTAGAGAAATGGTTCTTGAAGTAAAAACTTTTCACTGTGACGCAATTACGACGTTGCTTCTGCTCTGCCTCTTGAAGGAGTTGGTCCTTATTGCAGCTTAATTTACACTAACCTGAAACACAAACACATCTGAGTCCTCATAACTTTAGAAGAATTAAAAAGGTTAAAAGTTTTAAATATACAAGCAGGATGGGAATACAGAAAGCGCAATAGCAGCAATGACATGTATGATATTTGCTTTTGTAGGTCATAGTATTAATACTCTGTGATTTCAAACAAAATGTTGTGTGTAAATTTCCAAGTACTTGAGGCTACTTAATGTCTACAGTGCAATTTACTTCCACACATGGATTTCTTTCACTTTTCCTCAGTTTTATGAAACATAGCACTTGAATAATTGATGGTTAATAACTGAATAGGAAATACACATTTATGCTGCTTTCACATATACCTGCCCTTCACAATCTATGCCTGTATTTTGTTTTAGGAATGCCTTAGATTGTTCTCCAAAGAGGAGAAGCTCACCGATAACAATAGGTTTTACTGTAGCCATTGCAAAACGCGAAGGGATTCTCTGAAAAAAATAGAGATTTGGAAATTGCCACCGGTTCTGCTTGTGCACTTGAAACGGTAAGAAATCTGGTGAAAATTGGTTAGGATGAAGTGACTGAGCTTTGATGGGGACTGATAGTTCCAGTGCAGTAGCAAACCATTTTCAATTAGAGAAAGTTCTGGATGTATTTCCAGTTGCAAAAATTTTGTTTTCATCTGCTGCATCTTTCATGAGGCTGTAGTTCACAAAGCACCTTTACAAATAATCTCTTTTCATTTGTGCTAAGAAACACCCGTGCAAGCATTAACAAAGTTGGGGGCAGAATGCTTCAGTTGAGATCATGTCCTGGTAAAAACAGAAAACAAACATGTTTAATATTCTACAATAGCTTGTGAACAACCTGTAACCTTTAATGATGCTTTTTAATTCTCTAGATTTTCCTATGATGGAAGATGGAAGCAAAAGCTTCAAACTTCTGTAGATTTCCCATTGGAAACTCTTGACCTTTCACAGTATGTTATTGGTCCAAAGAATAACTTGAAGCGATACAATCTGTTTTCAGTCTCAGTAAGTAACATCACACTTCAAAGTTCAGCTCCTCTTTATGCCAAGACTTGGGTTAGCCTGTCTTAGGCAGCCAGGCTGCTTACCTGGTGCAGGTTAAGTTGTATTCTAAAAAGAATGATCGGTATTCAGTAGAAGTCTCACATTCTAGGTAATTTCCCTAAAAAGGGATGAAACTGCAGCTTTTGAAGCCATTAATTCTTTTCTTCTATTTACAGAATCATTACGGTGGGTTGGATGGAGGGCACTACACAGCCTACTGCAAAAATGCTGCAAAACAACGCTGGTTTAAGTTTGATGACCATGAAGTATCTGAGATCTCGTCATCATCTGTGAAATCCTCAGCTGCATACATTCTCTTTTACACCTCTTACGAACAGCGAGCAGTGGATATGGCCACGTAAAGTAGTGTGGGTTAAGAAAACTGGTTGTCATTTTATAAGAGCAGAGTAGGTATGGGAATGCATATAAACATGCAAAACTACGACAGACATAGTCACTTACCGATACAGGGATGGTTGCAGCAGCTTTTCTGCAGGCGAGCTCTTTCTGGTCAGTATTAGTGCTTACAAGCCAGAAGACTGATTAATAATGCTTGTGGTAATACTGCCATCTGTGAAACCATTTAAAAAGCATATTGCATTACTGTTAATTTAAGAAACAAATCTATTTTTAGTCTGCTCCAAAATTAAATTCTAGCTTAGTCATCTGAAATCTATTAACAAGTAGTTTAAAATGTCTTAAAATCCCAAGGCATATCTTGATATTTTTTTTCTCTCACTGTTATGGCCTTTTCACATTTCTAACCTTAAGCTTGATTCTACTGTGAATACTCTAGAACGATGTAAACAGTTAGGAATGTAAGTGTACATATTGATTGCATACTTGCACATCAGAACTATGTATATAATAAAATGTTGTCCTTTTTGTGAGACTCTCCAACTCAGAGGATTGCGTTTGTTTGCCAGCTCTAAGTAACTGCAACACTAAATAAAGAAGCAGAGCTGTATTTTTGTTTCTGTTAGCTTTTGGCAATATTTGTGCACTTCAGAGTTATTCTAAACAAACAAGATTTTCCTTTTTAATTTTTTAATATAAATTTTCATGTACACATGCATTCAAAACCTTAACGAAGAACTGATTTAAAAAATATATCCTGTTCAACCTGCGTTTGGGTTTGGTGTTTTCATTCTCAGCTAGCTGTGCAATGGTCAGGATTCTACACGACACTCTGAATTGTACTCACACAGTTTAAAGGTTCCTCAGGTGAAAAAATACAGTTTTGTGTAGAACTGACAAGTTTAGAAACTCTTGTAGTTGCATCTTGGGCACATCAGTGTTTTCAAGAGACTGTAAATCAGTATAGCTGAATTTTACTGAGCACTAAAATCAGCCATACTCATCATTCAAGAAAGCAAAGGTACTTGCTTATTCCTGCTTCCTGTGGAATGCAAAGCGAGACCTTGATTTACTGTTTTAACACAACACAATATGCAAATCCTCATCAGTGCTACCTACTGCAAGCTCAGAGCTGAGACAGCTTACCCTCACTCTCACTACAGCATGGATTACTTGCAAGGAAAAGTATTAATTGTCAAAAAGATGCAACCATCAGAAGTATTTTCCAATGCATTGTTACAGTTTTTAAAATTGTGGGGGTTTTTCCTAATTGATCTTTTAGGAACATCCAGCATGAACTGTTACTGCCAAGTTTTCAGTTGTAGCCTTTCTCCCATTCAGATTCCTGCGTTGAAGTGTTACGGCATCAAGTGAAATGCAACCACATACTTAAATGTTGTAAACCACTGTCACAGGCTTCAGGCCCAAATCCCTGCTGTTCCCAGTCAGGTGGCTGCTGAGCAACAGGTGGGAAGACAGCTCCTCAGGAGCTTCACCTTTGCCTATTCTGGCACGGTGTGTTTGGGATTGGTTTTACCTGAAGTGTTCTAGCACCTAAATACTGCAAGAAAGCTGCAACAATGCAGGATGTGCTGCAGTGATGAAGAGATTCAAGTATCACATGCATGGTTTTGAGGTTTTTGAATAAATGTTGATTCTGGAGGAAATTAAAGTACTTTTTGAAACAGAAGTTACGTAAGCAACCATCAGTCATCTACCAGTATGTAGTTACTCAATGGTTTTTCTTCTAATGAAGATAGAATGATGTAGGGAATCAAAAATACCTGTCATGGAAAATTACGTAGCTTACCTACATAAGAAGGAAAGGGATTCTTTAAATACCCTCTCAGTGGGACAGTCACCGAAGCATTTCCTATTTTCACAATTAGAGGTTTGAAGTATATTCATAAGAATTAGGTTCTAACAAGATGCTGATGCTTTGGTTTTGAACAGAGCTGCTGCTACTTTCCTCTAGCATCTAAAGAAAATGTAAAATCCAAGGATCACAGCTCTATGCACAGAGCACTTCAGGAGTGATGAGGTTTCAGCAGAGTGACACTTTTGCTAAATTACATGGCATAATCTTCCTGACATCAACAGGACATGGTACTACCCTAACACAGGCTACTTCGATCTTCCATTTTCTTTGCCACCACGCTTTCCCAGTGCCTTCCCTGAAGGATACCGACACTGATGGGGTTTTTCTGCCAGTATGAAGATAATTTGTGAAGTCTTTTAATTCCCTTCCATTCCAATTCAGATTTAGGCTTCTCCCATAACCCTAGCTGTAACTCTCCCAGAGTAAGCTAGCACTCCTGCCAGGCAGATGCGCAGAGATCCGCACAGCGTTAACCGCTCCAGGTCGTATGTACAGTCCCCAGCCCTATTTGTCCCTTTCGGTCTTGGAGAGGCTTCAGGCCACAGTCACTGCAGCACTCCCCACAATCACACTGCCACCATCACACACAAGGTACATCTGTATTTGCTAAGGAATAAGAAACAGGCCAAACTCCTGCAAATGGGTATCATGGCTCTAAAAATCAACTGTGCACTGTTAAGTATTTGTCAGGAAACAAAAGGTTTAACTTCTATTTATGATTTAACCAAAATGTGACCAAATTCAGTGTATGAAACAGGAAGAACATTGTCATAACACCCAAACCATTCTCAATTTGGAAAGCCAGCCTCACTGCCAGCCTTACAGATTAATTGTTGCTGTTATTGGGCCAAGAATGTAGCATCACAAAGGTCTAAGTTCCTTTTGAATACCTGCCTACTGCCCCACAGCAACACAAGCGGATGCAGTCGGGCATCCAAGCAGCAGCTCCTAATTTAAAATGAACATTGTCAAGAGCTTTAAGATACGTTTATCTCATTTACTCATCAATCTCATCACATTTGTCTTCTATGAGAGTTTTCACTTGTCCCCTTCCTCTCACTTGCTGGTGTTAGTCCTAGTTGAGATACCTCAAAGGTGGGCAACTGCTCTGACCCAGCATGGCAAATTCTACTTTTCCACACAAAGAGTTACATAAATTCACCCAAGCCACCTTTCAGACTCGTGGACAGCAGAAGTCTGTAAACAAGAATAAATTTATTTTAGATTCTTTAAAGATTTAATGATATACAAAATGTATACAGTATTATATCCTTATAACATTTCACCTTTCCCCATCAAACACCATTTAAACAGCTATTGTGTTCGTGCCTTAGGTCTGTATCTATAAGATACACTACTGAATAAAAAATTTATAGAGCTATATACTGCCCTTTTAATTAAAAATTACAAATTAGTACCTATGTAACAAAAGAAAATCGCAGCATGAAACTTCAGTTGGACAACAGTTCTTCCTTGCTGAATGCTCAACAATATTTGGGACAGTTAAATTACGTTTTATTGGCATGAAGGTGCATTGCAATCTCCCGTACTTTACACGATGCTAATCCAACCCTAGCCTCTCTTAAATAAGTACCACAGATAACATAACATTGAAGATGTATTCTACACAATTTTAAATACATTTACAAGTTCTGTGTACATTCGGGTTTGATATACTGGTTTTACAAGCTCTTTGGAAGGCATAACTTCAGAAGCAGTCACTATATACGAGGAAAAGCACTTCCAACTTGTGTTCTCACAAGGCAACTTATTTGGACCAACACATACTATTTCTTCTATTCAATATGTTTATACCAGTCTATCATGGCTTTGTTACTATTTGACAGTGACCTGGTAAAACTGAAATGTGTAAAACAAGAAATTTCATTATGCACAATTAGGGCTCTATTCCTCACACACACATAAAACAAAATACAAAAAACAAAACCCAAACCAAACAGCATTACAGCTGTGAAGCTGAATCAAGGCTGAGGAGATCTGGGAGACTCTCACTATTGGAACAGATCAAGTTCCTACCTTCAACCTCAGCCTACTGGCATCACATATACACCGCATTTGGCTCTGTCCTCTTCAAAAGGCCAGATGAAAAGACATCTGGTGAGAAAATATTAGTGGAATACTTCCAAACCTACTCAAAGAATACCCTGGCATTACAGAGGTAGGTGCTTTCTCCTGTCTTTTGCTGATTGACAGTAAGACAGCTGCCAAACAGACAAAGGCATTACCTTAAATCACCAACTACCAAAATCCTTCTGGTGGAAGGCATACTGCGCACCACAGGACTACAGGGAGAAAATCCTCCATGAAACCAGAACACAATAAAAAATAAACCTTCTGCTAAAAAGCCGCTTTAAAACCAATTCTGAGATACTCGTCATTATTCCACCTTTAAAATGAACAGCCGGCACGCTGTTCTCTGCAGACAATTATCGCAAGTTCTTAGGTCCTTAGATTATGAACCGGCCAAAATCCCACTTACAAGTCAGCAATCATCGTTATGACACATCTTTCTTTTAATTACAGTGAAGGAAAGCTAAGTGACAACTCTGTGACATTCCACGAAGTTTGGATGAAGCTGCTGATTTGGTCACATCATTAGAGCATCAATCGAATAGAATTAGCTGAATCGGATTCTTTGGTGCAGCTTCCAGGCTGAATTGTCAATTCAGGGGATTCATCCTGAGGAAATATGATCTTGTCAGGTGTGTAATCGTTCCTCTTCAGATCTGTACAAACAAAACAAAGTCTTATTGAATTACCATTTCTTGAGCTAGTAGAATCAATGGGGCATAAGTGCCTTTCAAAGAACAGGGTATGCACATGTACTTGTAAAGGATAATTCCACTGTCTCAGAAGAGGATGTTTTTATCATGCATGTCAACAGAAGCCTACAGCTCTGCTTTAAGAAGTGATGGAAACCTCAGAATTATTTTACTTATAGATACTACAGCAAGTATTGTGTCAGCCTCCCACGGAAATCAGATCCTTCCGTCATCTGTTTTGATGTTACCAGGATTTACAACTCAAATTTACAATAAATGACGTCTTCACGTGAGAAGGAATCTCAAAGTGTGAAATAGGCAGGAACTGTGAAAGTTCTTTACGCTGTTCTGCTGGATCTAAAAGCCTAAATCAGAGAAACAGTCTCAAGGTTTGAGATGAGCGTAGTGTCATCCATGCAGCAAAAATATCTGAAATTACTTTAACAGAACCAATTCCTGCAGACCTAGATGTGATTTTAAAAACCAACCAAAACCAAGCAACCCCAAACACCACAGCTCACCTCAGCTGCTTCATCTGGGATTTCATCTTAAAATGCCACATCGCTTTAAAGTTCTAAACCTGCTGTTCACAACTTAGTCCACTTGCACAGCACCACGTAACTATTTCGTTACACTTACGTCATACAAGATCTGATGAGTGTCTCGGACAAAGAAATACAGCAACTCTTACCAGGAAGTTTAAGTTTCCTGCAGCAGGAATTACAGTGATGCTTTGCTCTGAAGTTTTTTATTGCATCCTCTCCCAAATTGGCAGGACCAAACACCATGTCATATGACCTTGGAAACAAAGTGCACATCAGCACGGGTTACATGCGTTCTCTGATGAAAGCTTTACACTACTTTTCTTTACATCCTTCTTTAACCTTACCTTTTTTCTCCAGCCTTTATCACAGAGGGATCTGTCAAATTTTCACCAACACCTTCAGAGAGCACACGAAGAAAAAGTTAAATCTGACACATTACATAAATGCATTAATATCAAAAAGCCTCAGCATCCCTAGCTATGACTCCTCAGCTTCCCCACGAATAAAAGCAGAAAAAACCCAACACCCCAAGCCCAACCTAACCACAAGTGCTATGTGATATCCTACCCTGACAAAAATTGCCCTTAAACAAGCACTCTGTACTTCAGATTTCTTCCGCCTATTTTTACATCTGCCTGCAATTCCTAACTTCAGTTTTCACCTGCAACAAAGAAGTTTCCTATCTGGTTCTCACAGCCAGAATATCTGACGCCCAGCTCAGGATAAACACAGCTACCACACTGGCACTACACGAATGTGCCAAGCCCCAGAATTTTCTTACGGTGCATATTGTTAGGAAAATACATGTATATTTATATCCCCTGTGTTGCTGTGAGATTTACTGCATATCAGAACAACGAAGGTGGTGAAAGGCCTAGAGCACAAGTCTTGTAAGTTGCAGCCAAGCGAACTGGGTTTGTTCAGCCTACAGAAAAGGAGGCTCAGGGGAGACCTTGTTGCTCTCTACAACTACCTGAAAGAAGGCTGTAGCAAGGTGGGGGTCAGTCTCCCAAGTAACAAGTGATAGGAAAAGAGGAAATGGCCACAGGATATTTGGATTGGATATGATGTGTAGATGTGGTGCTTAGGGACACACATGGTTTAGGGATGAACTTGGCAGTGCTGGGATAGCAGTTGGACTTGATGCTCTTAGACGTCTCTTCCAACATCAACAACCACAGGTTCAGATTAACTAGACTAAAATGCACTAAAGAATGTTTGCTATTTATTACAGACATACACATTCTTAACAAAACGCTATCACAAAAGAAATTCCCACATACCACATACTGTGGCCCCAATCCCATTTTCAGAATAAGGACATTACCTTGCAGATCTAGTACCAGCAATTCCCCTCTTGTATACTCATACGTCCAGTGGCTGAAAGCTAGCATAACCTCCTCCAGCATGTTAGTTGGAATTATTTCGTCACCATTATTGTTGTTGTATTTTCTGAACTCTCCAGTCATGCACTCTTCAACTGCAAACCATTGGCCAGCAGAGTGGCAATATAACAGGAAAACTTCCAGGAACCTAGTAAAAAGCATATTTAATGAATAGATTTCCAAAATATATCATTGCTACTAGATTTTTATTTGTTTTACTAATAATTGCATAATAGTTTCAAATTATTCAGAAGTCATTTATGTTCTTGCATTAGAATCATAGAATCATAGAATAGTTAGGGTTGGAAAGAACCTTAAGATCACCCAGTTCCAACCCCCCTGCCATGGGCAGGGACACCTCACACTAAACCATCTCACCCAAAGCTTTGTCCAGCCTGGCCTTGAACACTGCCAGGGATGGAGCACTCACAACCTCCCTGGGCAGCCCACTCCCGTGCCTCACCACCCTAACAGGAAAGAATTTCCTCCTTCTATCCAATCTAAACCTCCCCTGTTTAAGTTTTAACCCATTACCCCTTGTCCTGTCACTACAGTCCCTGATGAAGAGTCCCTCCCCAGCATCCCTATAGGCCCCCTTCAGGTACTGGAAGGCTGCTATGAGGTCTCCGCGCAGCCTTCTCTTCTCCAGGCTGAACAGCCCCAACTTCCTCAGCCTGTCTTCATACGGAACTGGTGCAAAAAAGTAACAATACAAAACACTGACAGGGATAACTCTGCTTGACACATTCATAGTAACGTCCTGAGACACCTCAATACCTGAATACATTTGACCTGTCTGTCAACAACCCTGCAGGCAGCTTCTGTGTCAAAAGCACGCCGCACGACAGATGTTTAAGTACACTCACCTTGGAGAGTATGGAATGGATTTGGGCTTCATTTGATTGAAAGCAAAAGTGAGCTTCTGTGCTGCCCTCTGCTGTTGGATTTCCTGCAATGCAAAGCCCGTATGTCAGCTGCATTGTATGACAGCGAACGCAGAGGAGGCAAAAGGCAGCAGGAACAGTCGGCGTCTATTCCCGCAAGGCAGTGTAACAAATTACACGATTTCTGAATTCTTCTTTAAACTATGCCTACATTTGAAGTTTTTAACCCCTCAGCTCACACAGAATCCCACACTAACCTTTGTTTAAATAAGTGTATACTAGTTTGAGGGAGGGGGTGAGAGAGGTAGAATTCTGATTCAACATTCGATGTTTATGTTTAATAACTGACAAGGATAAAACTTACTCTCAAGCACAAGTGTAACACAGTATCCTCCTTATAAATGCTTGACCAAGTATTCACAACTTCAGGAAGAAAAGACTTGATGATATAAAGATGTCCAGATTTCAGGATATCATACTCTGACCATGTGCATACTACTTTAAGAGCTCGGCGTAAACCTCCTCCCATCTCCTCTTTACTTAAAAACTCAATTTTAGCACAGAGCCCTAGCTGTGACCAGGAAGACATGCTGTTGTTCAAGATGCTGGGAGAGCTTTCTTCAAGGCGATACACAGTGACTGGTTCACCTGTGTTACAACACAAAAAGCAAGTACTGCACTCAATTTTCCAAGTTTAAAAGCACTTAAAACCTACAGTTTCTTCAACGTGAACATGCTGCAATATCATGTTGTTACTAACATCCCAAATTAACAAAAAATTTAAACTATTCAGCGGGAAGACTGCTCTCCGACTTCTTTCATACAGCAGCAAAGCAGCACAGCAGTTCTGTCCTCCTGATTAGAACTATTAATGACACTGTTCAAACAGCTTTAAGAACACTGAATAAATGTTTGCTTACAGTTTCTACAAACCAAGACAACTTAAAGGAATCCATCCAGAATAGTTTGTTACAAAAACGGTTCATACAATACCATGCTCACTGTATCACCACTTCTGAGGACAACTACAATTAAATACAGATTTCCTAATGAAGTGAGCTGCCCTAGAAAAGGTGTCATACTCATTTACATTTCTGAGTGTCACAAGACCAACACTAGACTTCCTTTTGCTCATTAAGGCTTTAGTTTCACACTTGCTGTATGCAAGTGTGGAACCTGCCTTAATCATTCTGCATTAGAATGTATCTGTACAGAGTTTACTTTTGTTTTGTTCCCTCAAAAGACCACAGTGAAGCAGCAACAAGAAGTACAATTCTTACCTCTCGGAGGCACAGGAGTAAATGGAATGCTCTGTGATAATCTCATCAAGTTATTTCTTTCTACAGCTAGAGGAAAATTACAGTATTTGTTAAAGATCTAATAAACATCAATAAAAACATGAACATAAGTTCATAGGAGGGACTAACCTGAATAATAGTAATTGATATCCATGATAGGCTTGAAAGGAGAAGCAATGCCTGAAAGAGATTTTTAAAATAATAATAATAATAATAATGCTAATCACACTATTATGCTAGGTCCAAATGATCAGTAGTTAAATACATTCTCATGGAGACCTGAACAGTTGCTTGTATGAACGCCTCCCAGCTTGTTTACAGCAGAAACAAACTTACCATTCAACGCATCTTCTTCAGAAGGCCTGTGAAATGCCACAAAACCAACAGTCATTACTACTTAAAAACTTCACTGTGTATTCACCGATTCTGACACATCATCCTAGGTCACCTTGTTAACCTCACAACACTACTTTTATCCTATTTTTCAAGGGCAGTACAGGTTTCTTAATTACAAAGCAGTAATGGAAGGCTGTTAAGTAATCTCATGTTTTCAGAGCTCTACTTTAAATACCACTAAGTCACGCACAACATTATGCAAAGTTTGCATCACAAGCGCTCTTTCCCACAGTGGTGCTTTTAATTAACTTGTTCACAAGAGCTTACCCTTCTGTTATCAGGTTAATCAGGTAATGGCTTTAACAGTTAACTCAGGGGATAACTGGCAACAAGAGCAACGTCTGCACAATTCCAGAGAAGGTTTACTGTTTGGAAGGCTGGGTAAAGTTCTGTACCAGGAAGCTAGCTCCTTAATAAGTGTCAACAGAGTCATTTTCATTTAAGGGCATGTTTTGCCCTCTGACATGTGACCCTATTAATCTAAATAGAACCTGTCAAAGCATTCCAGTGAACACATTCAGTTATTTATTAGGAAAAAAAAAGCCCTAAAGCCTTGTTTTTTCATTAAATGCAACGGAACACCACCACAGTCAAAGACAACCCAAAAAAACCCAAATGGAAATGCAGAGTAATAAAATTGCTCTGTTAGTAGAAAGCTTACTTACATTTGACCGCTATTTGAAGGTCTACCTTGTAACCAATCCTTTGGAACAAAAGAAAGGAAAAACAAAGAAGGTTTCAGATTTTTAAGGAAAGAAGAGCACATTTAATTGGGGCTGAGGTAGAAATGTATTTTAAGACCTTCCAGTACAGCCTATTTATTGGAAATACTTCATCAGACTGTACTGAACTGCAGTTGAATGGGAAGACTCTAATAAAAGTTAGAAATGGTAACTACAATTAAAAGGATAAGGCTATAAGTTCACAGAATCACAGAATGGCTGGAGTTGGAAGGGACCATTGGAGGTCACCTAGTCCAACATCCTTGCTCAAGTACAAGCAGGGTCACCTAGAGCACATTACTCAGGATTGCTTCCAGATGACTCTTGAATATCTCCTGGGAAGGAGACTCCACAACCTCTCAGGGCAACCTATTCCAATGCTCAGTCACCCTCCCAGTGAAGTTCTTCCTCGTGTTCAGGTGGAACTTCATGTCTTAGTTAATGCCCATTGCATCTGACCTATGGCCTGGTACCAGTGAGAAAAATCTGGTACCCTCCTCTTGACACCCTCCCTTCATATCCTTACATACTCATCAGATTCCTCCTGAGCCTCTTCTTCTCTAGGCTAAACAGGCCCAGCTCCCTCAGCCTTTCCTCATCAGAGACATGCTCCAGAATGTTTATCATTCTACCAGCCCTCTGATGGACCCTTTCCAATAGTTCCTTGTCTTTCTTGTACTGGGGAGCCCAGAACAGGACACAGTACTCCACTGAGGCCTCACGAGGGCTGCGCAGAGGGGGACGACTACCTCCCTCAACCTGCTGGAAATGCTCTTACTAATGCACAAAAGGATACCACTGGCCTCCTTGGTCAGAAGGCCACACTGCTGGCTCATGGTTAACTTGTCCACCGGAACCCCCAGGTCCCTCCCCACAGAGCTGTTTTCCAGCAGGTCAGCCCCCAGCCTGTACTGGTGCATGGGGTTATTCCTCCCCAGGTGCAGGACCCTGCACTTGCCTTTGCTGAATTCCATGAGGTTCATCTCTGCCCATCTCTCCAGCCTGTCCAGGTCTTGCTGAATGACAGCACAGCCTTCTGGTTTATCAGTCACTCCTTCCAGTGTTGTACCATCAGCAAACCTGCTGAGGAGGCACGTTATGCCTCCATCCAAGTCATAGATGAATAAGTCTAACAGTGCTGGATCTTGTATTGACCCTTGGGGGACACTGCTAGTTACAGGTCTCCAACTATACACTGTGATACTGACAACCCTCTGAGCTCCACCATTCTTCCAGTTCTCAATCCACCTCACCATCCACCTATCCAGCCCACACTTCCTGAGCTTGCCTATGAGGATGTCACGGGAGACAGTGTCAAAAGCCCTACTGAAGTCCAGGTAGACAACATCTGCTAATCTCCCCTCATCCATCCATCCAGTTGTCCCACTGCAGAAGGCAATCACATTGCTTAAGCATGATTTCCCTTTGGTGAATCCATGCTGATCAAGGAGAACCTGTGGATGAAGCACTCTACAGACAGATAGGAAAAGCCTCACGCTCGCAGGCCCTTGTTCTCATGGGGGATTTCAACCACCCTGACATCTGTTGGAACGATGGCACTGCACGGCACAAGCAATCCAGGAGGTTCCTCGATTGTGTGGAAGACAACTTCCTTCTGCAAGTAATAGAGGAGTCGACAAGGAGAGGTGCCATGCTTGACCTTGTGCTCACCAACAGGGAAGGGCTTGTTGAGAATGTGGTACTCCAGGGCAGCCCTGGATGCAGTGATCACGAGATGGTCGAATTTGAGATCCCCAGGACCATGAGAAGAGCGTGCAGCAAGCTCACTGCCCTGGACTTCAAAAGAGCAGACTTTGGCCTCTTCAGGAGCCTGCTTAGTAAGGTTCCATGTGATATAGGCCTGGAGGGCAGGGGGGCTCAAGACTCCTGGTTGATATTCAAGGATCACCTGCTACAAGCTCAGGAGTGCTGCATTCCAACTAGAAGGAAGTGCAGCAGGAGGGCCAGGAGACCTCCTTGGATGGATAAGGAGCTGCTGAGGAAAATTCAAAGGAAAAAAGAGGCTTATAAAAAGTGGGAGCAAGGACAGGCGGCCTGGGTAGAGTACAGGGATGTTGTCTGGGAAGCTAGGGACCAGGTTAGGAAGGCTAAGGCCCAGTTAGAATTAAACCTAGCCAGGGATGTTAAGGATAACAGGAAGGGATTCTACAGGTATGTAGCAAACAAAAACCAGACTAGGAACAACATAGGCCCCCTGAGGAAGCTTTCGGGAGAACTGGCTACACAGGATTTGGAGAAGGCTGAGCTTCTGAATGACTTCTTTGCCTCGGTCTTCACTGGCAAAGGCTCTGACCGCACCACCCAAGTCTTAGAAGGCAGACGCAGGGACTGTGAGAATGAAGACCTTGGGCCCACTGTAGGAGAGGATCTGGTTCGAGACGATCTTAAAAATCTGCACGTACACAAGACCATGAGACCTGATGAAATCCATCCGTGGGTCCTGAAGGAGCTGGCGAATGAAGTTGCTAAGCCACTGGCCATCGTATTTGAAAAATCATGGCAGTCAGGTGAAGTTCCCGACGACTGGAAAAAGGGAAATATAACCCCCATTTTCAAGAAGGGGAAAATGGAAGACCCAGGGAATTACAGACCAGTCAGTCTCACCTCTGTGCCTGGCAAAATCTTGGAGCAGGTTCTCCTGGAAGGCATGCTAAGACACATGAAAAACAACAAGGTGCTTGGTGACAGCCAGCATGGCTTCACTAAGGGGAAATCCTGCCTGACCAATTTGGTGGCCTTTGGGGCTACAGAATTGATGGACAAGGGTAAAGCAGTTGATGTCATCTACCTGGACTTGTGCAAGGCGTTTGACACTGTCCCACACGACATCCTTCTCTCTAAATTGGAGAGACATCAATTTGATGGATGGACCACTCAGTGGATAAAGAACTGGCTGGATGGCCGCACACAAAGAGTTGTGGTCAATGGCTCGATGTCCAGCTGGAGACCGGTAACGAGTGGTGTCCCTCAGGGATCGGTGTTGGGACCGGTCTTGTTTAACATCTTCATCGCTGACATGGACAGTGAGATTGAGTGTGCCCTCAGCAAGTTTGTCGATGACACCAAGCTGTGTGGTCCGGTTGATACGCTGGAGGGAAGGGATGCCATCCAGAGGGACCTTGACACGCTTGTAAGTTGGGCTTATGCCAACCTTATGAAGTTCAACCATGACAAGTGCAAGGTCCTACACCTGGGTCAGAGCAATCCCAGGCACAGCTACAGGTTGGGCAAAGAAGAGATTCAGAGCGGCCCTGCAGAGGAGGACTTGGGGGTGCTGGTCAATGAGAAAATTAACATGAGCTGGCAGCGTGCGCTCACAGCCCAGAAAGCCAACCGTATCCTGGGCTGCATCAAAAGCAGCGTGACCAGCAGGTCGAAGGAGGTGATCCTGCCCCTCTACGCTGCTCTTGTGAGACCTCACTTGGAGTATTGTGTGCAGTTCTGGTGTCCTCAACATAAAAAGGACATGGAACTGTTGGAACAAGTCCAGGGGAGGGCCACGAGGATGATCAGGGGACTGGAGCACCTCCCATATGAAGACAGGCTGAGGAAGTTGGGGCTGTTCAGCCTGGAGAAGAAAAGGCTGCATGGAGACCTCATAGCAGCCTTCCAGTATCTGAAGGGGGCCTATAGGGATGCTGGGCAGGGACTCTTCGTCAGGGACTGTAGTGACAGGACAAGGGTTAACGGGTTCAAACTTAAACAGGGGAAGTTTAGATTGGATATAAGGAAGAAGTTCTTTCCTGTGAGGGTGGTGAGACACTGGAATGGGTTGCCCAGGGAGGTTGTGAGTGCTCCATCCCTGGCAGTGTTCAAGGCCAGGTTGGATGAAGCCTTGGGTGGGACGGTTTAGTGTGAGGTGTCCCTGCCCATGACAGGGGGGTTGGAACTGGATGATCTTGAGGTCCTTTCCAACCCTAACTGTTCTAGGATTCTATGCTGACTACTCCTGATCACCTTCGCTAGTGTTTTATGGATTATATAAATAATTCTTTTCTCAAACAAGAAGTGGGAGTTTTTTTTCCATAAACAGGAAGCAGCATAGGTTTTCATAGTGAGAATATACACAAAATGTCGAGAACACACGCTTCTTCCCTCAGCCAAAACAGGCCTCCTTCTGTTGCCTCTGAACAAATGAATCCTCAAATCAGTATTACTCTTTACAAAATCTGTTCCTTCTCTATTTGCTCAGTTTCTAGTTCTGCTTAACAACAAAAAAGGTTGATACAAACCGTCAGTAGGGCTGCTTTGGAGTCTACCTGCTGAGTGTCTTCAGTCGATGCCCTTCTACTCTTGCTGTATACTATGAATGAAAGAGATTTGTAACTGGACAAAGAATGGCATGTATCATTGTCAGTTACCTATTTCCTAACAAAGTGAGCAACTAGACAGATTAACGTGGCTCATTTAAAAAAGCCTGATCCACAAGTATTTGATCTTTACAAGTTTCCAGCACAGCCCTGATTACATCACTTAGCTTTCTATGAGTCTAGCTATCTGTGCCAAATACAAGGTAACAGAATTAAGCTGGCATGACTAGAAGAACCACAAGGAGACACAGGAGCAGATTAAAGTAGCACCAACCATGAAAATATCTTAAGACACTTTAACTTCTTGTGTTTCCTTTGCATGTTCTTAGAATACACATTATCAACACAATTTATAGATAAAATTAGTTCACCTGAAGAGATGACATACTTACACTGTTCTGCATGGGCTGCTAGAGGGTCAGTAGATCCACCACAAGAACTAGATTGTCTTAGACCACCATCAGTTTGAAGGCCCTAAAAAGACCAAACACGTATCATTATTCATCATTAAAATCTGCCCAGTTCTCTTTTCTAGGACTATCAGGTTTCTTTTCTTTTTATTATTATTTATTTTAAACTTCTAGATGCACCTCAAATACCTTGCACAAAAATGTACAAGCTGAGTGCATAATTCAGTTAAAATGCTCTTCACAGCACACCATCAGCTCTGACATTTTCAGGTGCATGTTGACTACTGAGCCATACTGAAAGAGTTCTTTGAAAGAGAACATTACACATGAACACAACTACAGAAATGTACATTACACTGGGTCTCTACCAGCACAAACTTCAGCTATTCTGTCACATGCCTTTGTTAGCTTCTTATTTAAGAATGTAGTTCTGGCAGAAAGAAACTAAAGTTCTGTTTGAACCCACTGAAAATAGAAACAAAATCTAGAGAAGTCTTGCCACATAAAAATTCAGTTTGTGAATGTAATTTCCTCACGGATATATTCCTTAATAATAATCACATACTTTATGAGTATCTACTGAGGTGGTCTGCTTTTGACAACAAAATATTTCTTTGCAAAAAAGGAGAAAGGCAGTTTCATCGCAAACAGAACTACACATCAAGTGACATAGGGCTGGAACATTCTTCACAACCAGCTTATTAATTCCACCAATTACCTAAATAAAATGTAAAAAAGAAATCAAGATTTTGAACAACAAAAAGATAGAACTTGGAACGTTCTATGAACTATGCCCTGCTTTTGATTCCAAGATTTATAACAATTAGGAAATCATTACCACCCTTTTTCACCCTTATACACACACACACACCTGAACACATACACACATGCCTGTGTGTATGTGAATGTGTGTCAAAAACATGGGTAAGTGTGCGTGTTTATATGTACATACACACATATATATACATATAGGCGTGTATATGCATACATACATACATATATATGCATGTAAAAGAAAGACTATTTCTTTACATCCCTGATCACTCTACTGCAATGCAACATACAGAATGCACCTGTTGGAAGTATCTTCTGAAGACCCATTTTTAGGTCTATATGCATTTCAGCGTTCAGCATACATCTTCAGCATCTTACAACCAATGACTGTAGTGCCTACAGGAAAGGCTAGAATCAAACCAGTCACACCAGTAAAGATGGGATAACTCTGTTCCTAAGCATCTAAGAACAGCAATACTGTCTGGAAATGCTACAAGATTTTTCATCCCAATAGTGTCAAACACCAGAATGATTTAGACCTACATCAAGGAGACATCCAGCTGCATTTGTACAAAGGTTCAACTGTACAACTTTTTTTCCCTGTTTTCACTGTAAAGAATACATTCAGTATCTGGTGAAAATAATGTCTCAATAAATGGAAACTTTCACTACTTACTTGAAGTCTGGTTGTCTCTATGCCCTCCAGTATAGCTTTTTTGAAGTCTTCCTGTTGCTCCTGTTAAAGAAAGAACAAAGCAAACCGTAAACATTATTACCAGAAAACCTATGCCAAAAATACACACACACTAAAAGCTTTAAAGTCACACATTATACTTATCAGACAATCCAGATCAGCAGAACACTGACATTGCAAATGGTCATCATGCAATTCTCAAGTCAGATTCTCCCCCAGCTGAGGGGTAACTGCAAATGGTAACTCATATTTACTAACTTAACAGCTACAGTGAGAAAACTTGCTTTTTTATGCATATTATAGCACTCAGAGGACAACTCTGTTACGATTAATCATTCTCTATTTAGCCATTTTTATTCTTTCAGAACATGGAAATTATATATACATTAGAGTTTATGACAAGTTTATTAGAAAGGCCTTTTCTTCTTGGAAGCATAATGAACAACTTTTGTCACTTTAAAAAATCATATACATTATCATCTTGCTCTATAAAAGATAATGTAAATAACTGAAATCTTCCTAAATGCTGATCTTGAAATCTATGAGTGCCACATGTTTCATTAAGCACTAATTACAGGATAATTTTATCTCAATTCACAGTTGTAGTCATCTCAGCTTTCACAACCTCAGTTCTTGTTTAATATTTCATTAGTATCACATTATGAAACAATCAGTACTTGATGTGTAGTTAAGGTCACATGAGTTTTCACTAGATTTTTTTTAAAAACACAAACCAGACACACAATCCTTCCGGGATGCATTTTGCAAGTTCTTTGATTCTATTCATGCTTAGACTTTCTCAAAATACATCGCAAGGTTGTGGTTAAAGGAGAATAATCCCCATTAACACATCTAACAGAATGTCTTCCATGCTTACCTCAATATCAGCACTTCTTTCTCTCATTTTGCTTGCCACCTCTTTAAACCGCTGTAACTCCATGCTGTCTCTGTGACCTTTGACACAGTGAATTCAAAAAGAGTATTCAAAATCAAAGACAACCTCCAATATTCTGACCATGCCAATAGCTTCATCGCCATAGCACAGGGTTACAAACAGTCTAGAGTTCTGTGTCCCTGTTTGCACTAGAGAAGATTTTCTAAACACACTAAAGTAAAAATCGGTGTAATAAAATATCAATGAGAACATTGATTTTCCTGCATTAAGGTGTGGATTACCACAGCTCAAAAAGTAAAACTAACATTTTAAAGTTTTACTCGAGGGGATGTTCCCCACATGGAAGGAACAGGGCAGTCTGAATTACAGGATTTTTATGTATGCATGACAAATGAAGAAAAAGCTTAGGCAATTTTCTTGAGGTAGCTTTGACAATATACTCTTCATCCTCCCAGTTGCAGGAAATACTGTTCAGAATTTTACCAAGCATGTGGCTTTCTAATGAAAAAGAAAAAAAAATCTACTTGGCTTCACAATGGAAAGCTGCACTGTAACACAAGCTTTATAAAACATGGACAGTGAGAATGAAGAGTATGTTCTAAATGCTAGAGAGGTCAGAGGACCACACACTAACAGGTCGGCTTCAGCAAAATAAGTATAGTTAGTATTGAAAGTTATTAGTGGTGAAGTACATTTAAGGATTAGGCAAGAGTTAGACAAACACTGTCCCTTATTTCTGTTTAGTCTTGCTTTCTGAATTAAAAAGTTTTCTTTTTTTAAACCATAAGGATATGATAAACAAATAAGCTCATGAGTGTGCAAATGTGTAGATACTCTTCCTACACATACACAAATATAAAATGATAGTGCATGTAGGTAACTACTTAGAATTCCAAGTTTCACAGAGCAGAACAAACTCTTGTCTAAAGATTTAAATTTTTATGTCCTCAACAAACCTTTCTGGGCAAGACAAACCTCTGCAGGCAACCTGACAACTCCAGATTGCGATCTTCCGCCATACACTAGGCGTACTTAAAGCATTATCTACTTCACAGAAATCAGTTAGTAAACCCACACCTGTGTCTTGCAATGAATCTGCCACTGTTTTACTGTTCAAATATGCAGGCAACTCTAACCAGAAATGTGCACGTTTTTGCTGTTAAGCAAAACTTGAGCAGAGGCATAACGCTGTATTTAATAAAAGACTTTGGAAGCTTCCAGAACAACTGCCAAAAGATACATTAGCTTAGGCAACAGTGGAAGATCCCAGTTACAACAGTGTTTAGAAACATAGTATAGGAGGATCCCTCAGCTTGACACAGATACCACAAAGATACTTGTTCAGGATTCCATCAGCCTAAGAAATCTTCTGTAATTACGTCAAGAAATAGACAATATTTTTGATATATGCAATGAGAATGTAGGAGCTTTATGAGTCACACAAAGTTTGTCTACAGTGCCCTTACCAAGTTGTAGAGCTGCTAATTGCACAGAACTGCTACACTCAACAACTGGCTAATGGTTTTCAGAAAAATATTGTCTATATGACAGAATTATAAAGAAATTGTAATTAAAGTTAAAACAAATTCAAGCAACACAGGGAAATTAGAGATGTTAAAAGCAAAAAGAAGCAGAGCAAAATGGTAGAATAAAGTCACCTGCAACCAGAATACACCCAAAATACCATACAATTCTTGATAAGTCAAACCTTGTGGCTTAGATTTGGTCCACAGTTTATGAAGCAGTCCCATAAGGATGTTAGAACATAAATCTTGGTTTTGTAGTTCCATTGCATGGACATGCTGAGTTTTGGAAAGTTCATCTTTAATATTCAATTTTCCATGTGAGCCGCTACAGTTGACTGCTGATGTCAAGTCGCCAGTTGACAAAGAGAACTTCCTTTGGGGGTTGCTCTTCGATAAGTTGACAGTGGACTGGTGATCACATTTGTCAACTCTGCAGCTGTAGTTACCATTAGTGTCACTCTCATCATGAATGAAACCACAATTAACGTATCCTCCATTTTCAACACAAGGTTGGGTGAAAGCAAGGCAAGCAGAGCCAGAAGCAAGAGGATAAGAGCAGCTAATAACGACTGCAGGACATTCAGAATCTACTTTGTTATACTTACCCACGAATGCACCAAATTCTACATTATTTTCTCCTTCTGTAGACTTAGAGAAAACAGTCTCTTCACGCTTTGCTGAAGAATCCAGCTGACTTTTGCAACTGGGCCGAGATGGAGTACTAACAAAAAACTTAGCTGTTGGGGATGTTACATGTGGCATGCTGTTGGATGAATTGCCTAATTTTTTACTTTTACTAGTGGATTTCGAGATCTCTGAAGCCTGTACTCGCTGGCGAAGCTCTGTAGGGGAAACAGCATTTGAAAATAAGGCACTGCCTGAGGAACCTGCCTCTTGGAAGTTTTTTTCTTCTCTTCGGGGAACTGGAGCTAACTCCTGACCAATTGTCTTATGTTGGGGATCTTTTTCATCCCGTAAAGGAATATTACAGAGTAAAGCATTATTACTTTCAAGGCCTCCTTGTGGAAAAGAACCAAAGACATTTCCAATGCTGTGCTTTTTCCACACCGAAGATCTTAGAGAGCCATCCTCAATGAGGTTTTGTGCCAAATGTTTCGAAATGCTCAGTTCCCGGGTGATTTCATTATGAACCTTGCTAGCTTCTGAAGCTTTCTGTGCAGTAAGTGTTTTCAGAGTATCCACAGTTAGAGCAGAGAGATCCTGTAGGTGGCCAATCTGTGAATCTAAAGACTGCAACGACCGTTTTATGTAGTTGACACGATCACCAACTTCCTTTATCTGAATGCACATTTGTTCCACCCTAAGAAAAATCGAATTATGAAATAGCTATGAAAGGTATTTTTCTCAACATGCAAAAGAAACATCTTTGTAACACTTTCTGCCCATTTAATGAGGAAAAAACTGCTGAAATTTCAAGATAGCATTCACTACAGTATGTACACTTGTACATATTTGAATTACAAAAGAAACAACAACAAAAAATATCAACAGAGGGCCTACAGCACTTTTTCAAATTTATTCAGTTTATTAAAGAAGCATGAGAAACTAAATAATATGATTGCCTCAGCTTACTGAGTGCTGCTACAGATCAGCAAGCATCAATCCCATATTAGTTTCTGCATAGCAACAGAAAGACATCATCTAAAGTTTGCCTAAATACTCCAGTTCTTGAGCTGCATTTTGCCCCCCTTTAAGCACATGTTAAAAGCCTGAAGAAATTCTAAGCTCCTACATTAAGCAATTTTATTTGTAAATATTCTACCTTTCAAATGTGACTCGAATCCTCTCCTCACTGCCAGAATGAAATTGATCGTCCTTCTCATTGAAATACATCTCAACACACAGCTCTTCAAAATCATGAAGTTTCTTTTGATCTTCTTCTGTCAGGAAGAGCTCTAGGAAGAGATTTAACAGTTAAGAGGATGCGTATGTATTGAAGTATTTATCCCCTTTTTAAATTTTCAGAGTTGAATAAGAACATAATTTTTCAGGAGGAAAAATATATCTCTGCCCATTAACACTAACAGGAAATCTAATCTGGTTTTGTTTGGGTTTCTCAGAAATTACTTTGACTGGAGATTTCTAGGGGCTGTGAATTATACTGCTCAGAAACACTGAAACTTCGAACAGAAATAGTCTTAACCAATATTAAAACCATGGAAAATTAAGACCTTCTTTGACTTTCTTGAGAATATACATAATTAAGAACATAGCACTTTTCTGACAGTTTGCTTTAATCATATAAAAAAATACTGCCTTTTTTGGATAATAACTGTTCATACTTGGTCCATCTGAAGTCTTGTCTGTCTTTCTTCTTTTACATACACAACAGAACAGGGAAGCCATGTGGCTAAGAATAATAAGTGGTGGAGGCAGAACAGGTTTCTCGTGGTAGGCCATAATGAAATGATAGCGTTGATACTTCCACACAATGTTTGAAATTGCCTTGACTTGTAAATACACGTTGCTGAAAGGAAACAGAAGAACAGAAGAAATATTAACACATCAAGGTGGCTTTTGGGGTGGTGGGAGGGGAGGTGGGCGTTGGTGCTTGGTTTTGGGGTTTTTTCTTTAAACAATCCTGAATTCTGAAGCTACTTGAATAAGAGACAAAAGCAAATACTTGGGGTTTTTACTACAGATTATTTTAGTGAAATTGAAAACACATTCAAAAAAATACTAGCATCCAAAGCAAGGACAGGGTTAAAAAATTCTCATCTGGTAACATCTCAGTACTTTTCCTCAGAAATAAGTTACACTGAGATAAAATTTCAGGCTTGTGAAACAAACATGTCTAACTAAACCTAGGTTTTGCATCAGACCACATAAATTCTGCAGCCTGTCACTCTTCAATGTTAACGCTTATAGTGAGCTTAGTTAAATTTCAGTGAGCTCTTTATTCCTATAAATCAAGCACAGAACTGTAAGACAATTTTCTATTCAACTCAATCAACTAAAGAAAATTAAATGAATGTAGGAACAATAGTAAAAATACAGATCAAGAAACGATTCTGTTTCATTTTTAAGAAATTACAAAATACTTTCAAATTCACTTAAACTTCTGATTCCCCAAGCCTCATAGATATGACATGTATCAGTCACATTACACATTTTCTCACAGACTTGCAATGATGAGATGAGGACCAGCCTTAGAACCTGAAAATACTTCCAGCAAATGGGATTGCTTTGAATTGGCAACAGCTCCTTTTTTTTATCTTCTTATCTTACTGCAATGAAATGGAAACTTATCAAAGCAAAAATTAACAATTATCCATATACTTACTTGAAAAATGCAATAAGGAGATTAACCATAATTATGTACTGTACAAAGAGGTAGACAGCTTGAAGAAACGGAGTCAACCATGTTCCTGGGCCACAAAGATGAGCAACTTTTTCATCAGAATTATTTGCACACACTGTTGGAAAAAAGATGCAGAGAAAAATACATACAACTTTTAGAACTCCCAGCAAGTATAGATAGCGAAAAAATAAAAAAGGTCACTTGTAAAGATTGCAACAATCAGCTATGATGCACTGGTTCTGCAATTCAAAATGTCTCCATGCATTTAGGAGTATGGTAGAAAAATACAGGAGACAACGTTTCTGGTTAATACTACAGTATCATCATATTACTGGACTTTTAAAAAGAGTAATATACCACCACAGCCAAAATTTTGGCATGACAGAAATCTTTCTAGGAATAGCCTTGTGAGAAATTGCAATTAAGTGTTCATTCATTAAGAGTGCTCATTCTAAGCCATTCAAGCTTTATAAAGGATAATGAAAAGGTCAAATCAAGAAGTTACACAGCTACAACCCACAAAGAGACAATCCAAAGAATGGAATCAAGGTCAACAATACTGGGTATTTCATTTCATAAAATTAAAATTTCGAAGACCTTATCAAAGTAAGTTTTCTCCTTACTTGCTTCAAAACTGCAGTGTCTTACCATCAATTTCATAGGCATACACTTCACCGAAAATCATCCAGTATGGATGAAACACAATATCTCTAGCAAGCGTCCAAGATGGTGACTCATTAGGATACAGTATTGCCTTCCTGGGAACACCAAAACTAAGTAGTACAAGTGCCATAATTACCACAATGTAAAACATGTTGGCCACCTATTAACACAAAAAAAAGTCAGTTAACCCACAAGGTCATAATTATGATTTCACAACGTTAAACACTTTTACAGTGACTGTGGAAGCTTGACAGAATTCTATGCACAGAAGGAAAAGAGTCTGAGACACTTGTATTTCAGTCAGAAAATTCTGTTAAATAATAAACCCTGTGAAAAAAATCTGCCTTTTTCCTGTCCTTTCTTAGAGCGTATTTATACCCTTGGCCAAAGGCAACTGAGACTATTTAATTTGTAACTCAAATATCTATTGTGGATGAGTGGAAGCTTATAAAGAGAAACATTCCTTCCTGAGCGCACAAAATACAGATAGCTTTCCAAGGGCTGAAACACAGAACCTATGCCTCTTGCAAGAAATCAAAGTGAGAAATGAGCAACTTGATGCCCTCATTTTTAAGGAATTACAGGATTCAACTTTGTAGAAACCACTTTACAGGGCAAGAAAAACAAAAACTCTTCCACCTTCCTATATAGTTTTTAAGCATTAACGTCTTTAAAGATTTAGAATAGCTCGCTGACAGCACAACTGTTTTTTGTTTTTATACAGTTTGAGTATCATTTGTGTGAGAGAAGACCAGAACAGAGCCACAACCTATTCCCAGTTTTTTCCAGCACAAAATATAAGGTGCTTTGGGATACAAAAGAGGTTAAACTCTTGCAGTAGAGAATGTAAAGGCAAGAAAACCAAGACTATAAATGCATCTCAGACTCAAAAGGGAAGCAATGCCAGATGAGTCAAGAAAAAAAAAGGCATCATCACATTCATTCAATGCTCTGACATCTAAGAACAAAACAGACTAGAGAAGGAAGATTTGACAGTTTTTTACACATATGTGACAGAGGAAGCTCCATAATAAAGGAAGACTTCTATCAATGGTTGTTTTGAAACACATCAAGTTATATTCCAACTACATAATTCTGCACACTGAGTTGCTGACACAGCAAACCAGGATAAGTAACCTCGTTCTCAATAGAACTTTGAAAAAAGTTGTCAATGGACACTGCAAGAAAAACATATTCCAATTCGGGAAAAAAAAGTAAATCAGTAACAAGAGTAGTACTTACCATTTTCCCAATCATCATAACGTAAGGGCCAGCCTGTTGATTTACAGCTAGAAAATCCAGTAATCTCACATACCAAAAAATTATATTCAGACAGTATGTTATTCTTCCAGCAACAAAGACATAATTTTCTCTGTAAGTGTTTTCACCAAAATTCCCCTTTGCTCCAAATCTTAATGCAAACCCAATGAAGAAAGTGACAATGGCAACTGTGTCACTGATATTGAAGTAATCACTGAACCACACTTTAATCTTCTGATTAATCTTCCCAGCCTCTGACATAAATATCTGCAATAAAAGTAAAAGTCATGGTCACACTCACCACACAGGGACCCGTACTGAAATATATGAATCACTATCATTTTTATACTTGCAAAAATGAAATAGCTATTTACATGTATAGCTGTTTTACGCTGAGAAATCCAAACCAGTGTTTTAACTGTGTCAGCTTCACAACAAAGACAAGAAGGATGTACGTTTCCTCCTACGGAACAATTTAAAAAGGAATTTTGGTTTTAGGGGGCATTTTTTGATTGGTTGGGGTTTGTGTATTTGTTTTTACTTTTGAGGCAGTTGCTATTACAAAAATGAGCCCTTCTTTCCACCCCTTTAGTTGGGCCTGAGGAACCCAAAATTTCTGTCATTTCAAAATTTGTATAAAACTTCTCAAAAGTTTCTTAGGTTCTCTTGTTTATAAGCACAATTTAAAACATACTGTTTCAATTGACAAAGAAAACTAAAATCCCAGATTTATGTTACAGACATACCTCACGAATTTTCTCAATTGCTGATGTGAAAATGTAAGCAATAACAATCCACTCTTGAACGGATGGCAATTCTTCCATTTTTACAAGAACCACAAATGTATAGAGCATGAGGAATCCTAAGTATGCCAACTAAAAAAAGCAATGAAAATTATACATGTTATTACTCAAGGGCTCTTTATAGATGTTCATGGACTCTTTTGATGTGGTATACAATAAAAGCTTCAAGTAGGATTATAGTACTGTATTTACCCTTTTAAGCAGACAAGTAATTATTTATAAGGGGACAAAACCATTTTCTTCTTAGAAGAGGAAAAATAGCTGTAATAAGCTATTTAATGTTAGCAAGCTTTGTTCTTCTTACAGCTAGTTTTCCTTTGGTACAGATTTTAGAGTTTCTATTACAGTAATTTAAACCAAGCTGTGCACGAACACTTTAGTCTAATAAATGACTATAGAATTCCTGCTAGCAACTGATGAAATTAATTACCCAGGATAGATGAAAAATATTCATGCTAATTACTCTTAACAACAAAAAAGTATTTCTCAAAGCCAACATTATGAACTAGAAAAAAAACCACCCTGAACCATGGAGCAGAGTATGTGCATATGCATTTCTTCAAAACCAAGTACTTCTCATTTCCAGCCTAGCAAGGTAAGGGCTTTTTGTTTGTTTTTCTAAAAATAGGGTTTAAACTTTGATTCCATTCACAGAGGCACATGATGGGAAAAGAACCCAAAAACTCCTTTAGATTTCCAGATAAAGTACACATTACACAAAAGAAAACTCACCGTATTAAACCAAAACTTCACAATTGGTGCATGATAAAATGCATAAAATTTCTGCGTAATTGGAAGTTTTTTAGGTTTTGCTGGAGTCTCCATATCATGCTTTTCTAAAGTATTGTCCAAGATCCTTATTTCTTTAAATACCTCCTAAAATGAAAGGATGGTTAACATCACATACAGAAATACATGCTTTTGGACATGAATTTTAACTCTTGCTTTGATTTTAAAATATAATTATATTATAAACATTGGTTTTAATATCTCCCCCTGCCTCATATTACCATAGGTATTTCATCTGCTGCATTCTGGAAATTGTTTTCACTGTCATCCATTGCCATTTGATGTGCATCTTGAGACTGAGGAATATGTGACATTTCAGCCTTCGTCTTATATTCCAACAGCAATATAGCAGGAGGGAGTAAAATACTCAGTATCACCTAGAAAAGATGAAAACTAAGTGCAAATAGTTCACAGCTATATTAAAGTATCAGAATGAAATAACACAGAGAATATCCTCTGAAAATATCCAAATTTCACTTAGAAAAAATATAGTAGACAATTATTAGTTGTTACTACTTATATACACACTTAAGAGACTATGTATGAGACATATACAATATTCCTTAACTTGAAGATATAGCAAAGGGAAGAATCAACAAATTCCAAAATTAAAAGCCACTAGAAAGAATGTATTCCAAGCCTGAAGATCCAGAGATATTCTGCTTGCACTCTGTTCATTAATCTACTCCCATAAAACTTTGTACTGTTGAGGTGTATTTAAAAAGCATATAGCATGGTTTTGTTGGTGTTGGATGATTTTGGGGGAGTTTTCTTTCCTTTTTATTTATTTTCTTTTATTAACTTATGGTAGAAAAATGAGCTAAGGTATGGATGAGGAGAGTAAGCGAAAGCTATTTATTATGATTAGCCAGTTACAAAGCAAGCAAGAAAATGGTTAATCAGTTATCAAACCAGATTTTAGTAGGTCACAAGTTAAACAATGCTTGTAGATATTTTGTAGGAAAGTTTTATTTCATTATTTTCCTGGCAACAATTAAGTTTTGGTACACCATCTCTAAGAAATAACCAGCTCCCATATTTCAGTTGATAGGTATCACAAAGGGCACCATTGGAAAGCCTATCCCTGATTTGCCTATCCTTATTTAATTCTGTGCCCTGCTTTTGTTCAATATCTTCCTCCAAAATAGGATATAAACAAAGCTTTTCTACATCAGGCCTTATGTGCTGCCTGTAAAAAGCCAAAATGCACAAAATTATATTCTTACAAAGGGCATTCTGTCTGTTAATTTTTTTTACCTCTATGCTTTTATTAATGGATTAGTATTCACATGATCTCTTTAAGCCTGTGATTAAAGGCTACTTGCCTGGGTTTTGCCTTCTACATTTCTGTACCTTATTTGAAAAGATAATAGAGTGTCAAAAGAAGAGTTTTCAATAAACACTTCCAGTATTGATTATGTTATAGAAGACTGCTTTACAGGATTTATTAATGTAAGTTATAGTTTTGACAGCTTTACACTAATAGCAGTTAAACACATGCTTTCTTTCCATTTAAGCATGAATTCCATTTATCCTTTTCACACCAATAAACTATGACAATGCTTACTTTGTACCATGAATTCTTCCTCATGTTCAATCTTCCCATCCACATATCTGATAACAACATCTGTGTACAAGTATGTGCTACAAACGGACGAAGCCTTGATGACACTGCTAGCTTCAGACAGGTAGAGTTGCTCCAATTTTTAAGCTCATAGGTTAGTAATTTCATTGCCATAGTTTCATCTTGTCGGAAGGACTGTTCTAACAGCTCAACTGCCAGTTGACCAAACTCGCTAGAATGAAAACAAATCAACAAAACAAAATATAGTATCCTTAGAAATGACCTTGATCTTAGCTTGAATTTTCCAGTACAATCAAATTCCCAGTAGCATAACTTGAAAGGACTATTACCTGCCCCTTCTGCACAGATTCACTGAAAAGTCATTTTGAACTACAACATGTAAATCTGTGACTGCTATTAAAAGCATATGCAGGCTACAAACAGCTGTTAAAACATGCAAGGAAATTACATGGAAGTAAGTAAATGGCACACTCAGTATCATTTTAATTTAACTATAAATCCTGACTTGTAACAGCTCTTGAGGGAGAGCAATATCTAATATAAAAATTCTACACAGTGAAAAAGAATTATCTTCAAGTGTGCCAATACAATTTTGGGGTTTATTCTTATATAGCCCACTACTTTTATCGTAAATTTCAAGGCAAGATCTTTAACAATATAAATGTAATTTACTTAGAATACTGTTTCAGTTCTTCTGAAGTGTCATCAACAAGGTCACTTTGTTTTGCTTCATATGCCATTGAACGGTACACTTTGCAAGCAACTAAGGCTTTTGCCATGGATTCCTCCCCATGCTGCCAGAAGAAAAGGGCCATCTTCTGCCTCTTCATTAACACTGCCCAAAGTAAAAGCTCGTTGAGTGGATACGCGAAACGTCTTGTTTCAGGATCATCTATGTCTACAATTTCATCTTTGGTTCTTTTCTTTTTTCCCTCTTCTGCACCAGTGTCAATCTTTAAAATAAAATCAGAAAGTCAGATTTTAAATTTCTGAACTTGGTCATTACATAACTTGAAATAAAATGCTTAGTGATCCAATACCAAATTATATATAATTATAGAAAGAAAAAAGAACTTCCGAAGACTTCAAAAGCAGCTGGAACTTTTCTTCAAAAATTTCAGTTGACTCCAACTCACTTTAGTAACTGGGAGACTGAATTACTTTGATTTATAGATCAAAAGCAAAGCAGTTAACTAATATAACTACATACAAATGAGGAAACTCATGGAGACTGCTTACAGTAACATACAGTCAAGTCTTGCTCCATCTACAAGCCATGTGCATCCCCCCCCATTGTTAGAACAATGCCAAATATGAGCTTTCTCCTCCCTAACAAACCAAAGCTTATCTAGAAGACTACTACTGAACAATAAACACACTACAGAATCCCATAAGCATGCTAGACAGTTTATAAACAAGTACAAAAGCAAGGCTGAAATTCCAGCTTTTTAAGTCAGTAGAACTGCTGCTACTCATACTTCAGCGGCACCTTGATTTAAACCAGGTTCTCCACTTCTAACTACTTAAAGTAGACCCCACCATGTTCCCTTCACACATCCACACCTTTGGTTTGTATGGCTGTGCTGTTTTGATGAAGTGATTATGGCGCATTTTTTCTTTCTTGTCTGCCCTGTTACCAAAAGGCTCATGGCTTTTACACATCTGAGGAGTAGTATTTGAAGGATTTCGCCCAGATCGCTGCAAGAAGAATAAGGGGTCAGGGTTTCGTTTGGTTTCTTTACTCTTAACTATTAAGCATTACAGAATAATCTGTTCATATCTAGATACATAGTTGAGCAATTAAACAGTTACTGTGCAACTGAAACAGTGAGGAACTTACATAACAACAACCACCAGAATTTCTACTAGATGTTTAACAAGTTCTTTGTTTGTTATGTTTTGGTTTTTTAAGAAATCACAAAGTAAACAGCTCCATTTGTTGTTTTACAAGAAGCCAAGATATCTGCAGCCCAAGCCTGGTGAATCTGCATGTTTAGTGCCCATTCTTCCCTATGAGCAGGGATAGTGGAAATAACAAAGAAGGAATTTTGATGTGTTAGAATAAGAAGGAGAAGAACAAAACTTTTTGTTTATCCTCAACACCAAAACAGCTACCAGCTGCCCTCATAGGCGTTACTATTACCAGTAAATTGACAAGAGCAAAACAGTACAGATTCAATTTTTCTCCAAAATAAATAGGTTTTTTTAACTGAGAATACATGAATCAGAATGTGCTGTTATCCAACTGTCACATACCCGATTATTCCCGCTGAGACTATTGTATATCGCTCTAAAACGTTTTCTTGTATACGTGCATCTATAGGTTCCTCCCATCAGATATTCAATAACCAGTCCCACATCAATCAGGTTGATTTTATATCCTGGGGGAAGATTTCCCTGGGAAGACAAAAGGCATTTTTAGTTTTCCTAATTATAATCTTAAACTTGCTTAGAGTGTTTCTACGTCTTACAACATGGCTCTAAATAAAAAACAAATTAAAACCTTAAAAAAAAAAAAAATCTATATGGCTCCATATTTATGAGTTTCAAAAAATAACAGGTGATAGTTTCTTTTTTTGCATGCTCTCCCCTAGTAGAGTTGATGTTCATCTGAGGAGGGGTTCACAACAGGGAGGGATGGGGGACTGGGGGATAGGACACAACAGACAACATTTTTTGTCTATTGTCTTAACAGCCAAAATTACTCCTAGCTGGGAGTACCAGCTTTCAATCCCCTCAAGAAGGAAAACAATCATAAGTAAGATGAAAAAAAACAACACTCATTGGGTTTAAACACCTTTCTGGCATTAGAGCACTAAGGATGCAACAGTAAATATTGTAAAGAACAGAATGCTTGCAGAGATATCTTATTACTTACAATAAAACCTGATAAACCCAAGATTAAATTAACAGTGAAACTTGCGAAATTATTAAAAAAAACCCCAACAAAACAGCAACAAAAAAAAAAAAAAACAACCAACACAACTTTGGTAGTTTGACAGATTTTAACTTTTTGTACAAATTTTTTTTACAAATTTTTACATTACAGCATTACCTGTTTGACATCCCGAACAAGATGAAAGAGTGTTGGGTTAGTCGGGCCTTGTTTCTTTATGATAAAAGAAAAAGAAAGCAGGGGGAAATTTGGAATGAGAAATTAAGAGTGCAATTACAACATGAGAAGATTACAGTAGAAGCCAAATATTTTTGCATGTTGGCTCAAAAAAAAAACCCAAAAACCCAACCCAAAAAACTCCTAGTTTTCAAACAGTAGCCATCAAATAAATGCAAATATTTTATACAACTGTATTAGCTACAGACTATTTCCTTTTCTGTTGCATTTTATTTCCGTTTTAATTTGAGACATAATTAATACATCCATAGTTTGTCCACAGAGGGGGAAAAAACCCCCACCAGAATGCAAACAGCAACATGATGGGGTTTTAATATTATTAAAAAATGTAATATTATAGAGACAAGTTTTAACAAACAAACACTTTAATTTACAGGAACACACTGAGACTGATATTCACGTTTACAGTGTTTCGGGATTCAAAGCAAAAACTCCCTTGATTTTTAGATTTTTAGTCTGAATATTCCCTCTTCTTACCAAAGTGGATTTTTCTTCCTTCTCTGATTTCCTGCGAGTTCATGAACTGTTACACTTTTTGACATATGGTTACTCTAGCTCTCACACAGAACTCAATCAAAAGCACATCAAGTGTGCAAAAGCAACACCATAACTGGTTAATTAAAAATACAAAGCAAAAGCTGATCACATGGACTCCCTTACAGACCTTTGTTAACTAAAGAATACTTTCTTTTCTCCCTTTTTTTTTTTTCTTCAAAAGCGGATAATGAGAATGTTAATGTAAGCCTGAGTCCCATTTGTGTACTACTCACATTAAGCATCTAACAGGACAAAACAAACAACCTTCCATCAAAATTTGCTAATGTTACACAAAACTACCTTAAAATACTTAAATCAAGACCTACAGCAACAATTTTTTTCCTACGTAATATTTATAACTCTGCAGGTTCACAACAAACTATTTTTACAACTATTATGATCATATGATTATATCATTCTGCTATAGACAGAATTCATCTTATGAAGCCATAACAATACTATCTATAGACCTTATATTTTGTGCACAGGTTTCACCCATCTGACTTTCTCTTGTTCTCTTCCCCACTGTGATTTACATATTTCATATGCTCCACAACAAGGCTGCAATTTTGCTTTAGTATCCATCCCCAACATCAAAGACAGATGAACATCCTGCTGACAAACTACATTTGTGGTACCATTTCTGGAGAGCCAGAAAGCAGCTGTGGCATTACAAAGCAGCTGTAGCATTACAAAACATTCAGACAACACACACTTCCCATCTCTAACCTCATATGAAGGAGCCTTCCCTACTAACACTCCATGGCTTTCAGACTGGTGCACACTAAGCAACTAAAAAGCTGTTCTAAAAGTAGCCTTAAAAAGCAATTATTCACTTACTGTATTATAAAGTTCTTCCAGCCTGGGAATTGTAAGAAATTTGTGCATGCTTACTCCATTTTCAATCAGAAGTTTCACAAATGCAACTCTATCCATCACAAGGGCATCTAACATAGCCTGTTCCAGAGAGCCAACCTAAAACAAATAAATAACAAAGTAGAGCCTGGAGAGAACCAGTGAAACGGGGCATCACAAAAGTAAGTGTACTTAGATTACACTAACAAGATCAACCTCATTAACTTACAGGGATGGGGAAAACTTGTATGCCAAGAACTATAAAGATGCCATCCTTGGTTCAGAAAAACCCTGAACTTAAATTACAGAATGAGAGAGTCTTCTGAAGATTTAATCAGCAAGTTTTATATTCTTCCTATTGGCATCTCCTACTGATACAGTACGCAGGACTAAGGAGACATTTGGTTTAACATAGTTAAGATGTTCTCATAGCTTGATACTGGATAAAACACAAATACATAAAATACGTAAAGCCCAATTTGCTTCAGGGACAAATGCTCAGAACCATTATTGCTATCAACAAACCTTATAGTATGTACTTTTGACTCCACACTCATGTAAGATTGTTTTATTTTTACAGTAGTATGGGAAAAAGGCAAAATGCACAATGTAGTTTTTAAACTAATTTGTAGACTACAAGAAACAGGCATTTTGTCCTCCCCTTCAAAAGACATTGCAGTGCTGCCAACAGTGCATTTTGCTAGATGTTCTTAAGAACTTCCTATGACCATGCAACTGTAAGGAAGAAAAGAGCATCTGACCAACGTGCATTCAACTTCCACCTTTTGCAATATCTTTTCTCCCCTAGTTATTCAGAACACTTAGCACATTTCAAAAATTTTGGACCATTTTCAATACACAGTAACAAAAGAGCTGCAGGACTGTGCAGTATGCAAGAACTACTGTCCTCAAAATAAGTGTGTCAGTATTCTGCAGCCTCTCTCTACAAAAGTAAAAAGATTCATTCTTTACAGTAAACTGAGTTTCTCTCTTTTAGAAAATACCATTGTGCTTAAACCCTACCATTACATACCAGCCATTGCTGCCCATAAACAAAAACATGATTTTTGGCTATGTCAACTCTATCCCACGCAAGTGTAAGAACAAGCTGGTCAAATGCAGATGCATTCGTGCCTTAAGAAGCAAAAACAAGGAGAGAAAACGAAATTAATTAAAGTGCAAGACAACAAACATTCTTTTTTCCTAAAAAGGCCAAATCAAGCAATCCATCACAAAGCTATACAGTACATTTTATCATTTATGACACAGTAGGGTATTATTCAAAGTGAAAACATAGTAGATAATTATTTGCTTTAAAACTAAACATTTCTACAGAATATAGTATTTTATAAATACTCCATTATATAAACACTAAACAATAGCTCTTAAAATTAGAAGTCTCACCTTTTAACAATGCTGTAAGTATTGCAACATCAATGTCCTGATGTTCGTCTGACCCAATATGAAAAACTGTGATCTGTCCAAAAGAGTAAAAAGGGGGAAACATATTTTTAAAGTTATTTTCAAGCAAAGGTGACTGGCTCTAGTCTTTTATGTCAGGAACTAAAACACATTAATAAGTCACCTTATCTTCAATGCAATTTAAGCTCATGCCTGATTTAAACTTAGCTTTAGAGTGCACTCATTTTTTTTCGACTGCATGCCACACAAGACAATCCTTTACGAGAAAAAGCGTAACAGAAACCCTTGACACTCTTCAACCAATTTGAATTTCTTTTCCACTAAATTACAATTTTCTATTGTCTATAAACACCACACGGTACTCTTCACACATCCAGTTCATTCTAGATTATGAGATTAACCTGACAGCAAACATAACATGACAATTTTAAACCTCAAAACAGCACAACATGATGTCCAAATGAAACACCAGTACCTGAACTCAGGCTACATATAGAGCTCTATAAAGTGCTTTTGCTTTAAAAAATACATTTTTTTTAAAGGGGGAAAAAAAAGGAAAAAAACAAATCCCAGCCTTTTCAAAAATCAAAGCAAGAAAAAAAAAAAAAAGGACAGCAACCCAAATACAAAATACATACACATTATAAACAAACTATAATCCTGCCTATGAAAACAAGCAGGCTTGGAAACAACAACTTCAGATTACCAGAAATAATGGCAAGAATTAAGTCTCTCAGCCATGAGATGAAGTATACATGAAAACTGTATTTGTCTATCTTTTACACCTGGAAGATCCACTATGTCCAGGAAGGATTTTTTTAATGACTCTTGATCATACACAACACTGAAACAAAATTTAGTATTATACCCACAAATGCATGCACCTTGCATAAAAAAATGACGGCAAGATCTACTTACAAGTTCTTTTTTTTTCATGCATTCCAGCAGTGTCTGAAACAAGTGAACTGCTTCACTCTGACCAAAGTTAAATGTCTTTTTGATGGTTGAAATGATTTCAGGCTCAGCACCCTCAGGAACATTCCTGAGATTGCAACAAACAAACAAACAGGAAAACACATTGTTATACATGAACAGTAAGAACAACACCACATGTAACTAGTTGCAACATGTCCATTCAAAGTCCTTGGTATCTGTAAGCTTATTACCGTGGCAAAAATCTTGGGTAACCTTTAGACACAAATACAAGTTGCTCAATCTACAACTATCTACTTACTACCTCAGAGAAGTAACTCGGCTTCTTTGCCTTTCCTTCCCATACCCAGTTCTGGGATAGTCTCAGCTAAAATATATTGACACAAAATATTAAGTACTCACTCCTCTGATGAATATGACCTGCTTCTGATCTTACTATGGACAAAGCTGTTCGGTTTACTGCTACATTAGATCCCTGCCTCTTGGCTCTAAGGCAACCCCTGCAATAAGGACCCAATACGTTTAAGGATTTATGCAAGTCTCACAACTAAGTATATAGCACTAAGTATTGTGGAGCCTAATCAAATCCCTTTTATTATTTGAAACTACGCTTAAAACAGACAACCGTTTCCTACACTAAACAGAAGCCTGCAAAAAAATCCAGCTTTAAGACTACTCAAAGAAACAATATAGAAACCCTTTCTGATCCTGTGCTAGTTTTGGCTTGGGTGGAGTTAATTTCCTTGGTAGTAGCTGGTGTGGGGCTGTGTTCTGGATCTGTGCTGGAAACAGTGTTGATAACACAGGGATGTTCTCTACTACTGAGCAGTGCTTACACAGCGAAGACCTTTTCTGCTCCTCACACCACCCTGCCAACAAGTAGGCTGGGGGTGCACAAGAAATTAGGGGAGGACACAGCCAGGACAGCTGACCCCAACTGATCAAAGAGATATTCTGTACTATCTGATGTTGTGCTCACCATGTAAAGCCATAGGAAGGAGGAGGAAGGGGCAGGATGTTCAGAATGATGGTGTTTGGAGCCCTGCTTTCCTGGAGATGGCTGAACACCTGCCTGATGAGGGGAAGTGGTGAATGAATTCCTTGTTTTGCTTTGCTTGCATGTGTGGTTTTACCTATTTAACTGTCTCTATCTCAACCCACCAGTTGTCTCACTTTTCCCCTTCCGATTCTCTTCCACATTCCACTGGTGGGGAAGTGAGCAAACAGCTGGGGTTAAACCAGGACAGATCCCTTTTCAGGAAAGTTACAACAGCAACCTGTGTGAAACCTGTACAATGCAACAGCAACCTGTGTGAAAATACTTCCATTGAATGTAGTCAAGCGGTATCTTCAACTAGGTTGGTAACATACCACTCTATGTTAGTTATTCTCGCACCTCTGGAAGGTCTAATCTGACTTGTGTTGAGTAACACTCTGTTGTGTGCACTTAAGAGTCACATTTATCATTTAAGTTACTGTGGCTTAGTTAAAACTTGAAACAGGACATTTAAACTGACAGTTGGGTCCTCTAGTTACAATGGTGTAACAAAACCATTGCACATAACTGAAGATACACAACAGATGTTTCCCCTAATTTAGGATACAGGTGTGTAGACTTTTCCTACCCTTTTTGTAGTATTGCTCAAGCAAGAACATGCTATAGAATTTGGCACAACTGATACAAAGCATGTGGGAGGAACCTAGAACTGTAAGTCTTGGTCTTTAGCCAGAGCTATTATTGCAGCCAACCTAGAAAGCTGCATCACAGGCAAGGTTACACTCTCTGCTTTTAGCCTTTGGCCTTCCGCAGAAAAAGCACTTGTATGAATTCATTCAGCAATGGTCTCAAAACCCATCTGCATATGACTGATAGTTTATATTTAGATAGGACTTACCCTCCCTCCTCAGTTTGCTTGTGAACATATGCCAATATATCTGCAGCTCTACCAGTTCCTTCACATACTACCACTGGCACTGGAGGACTTTCTTGAAGGAAGTCTAAAACCGTGAGTATGACATTGGGGCCACCTTCAAATACAAGTGCCACCACAGGCACACCTTGGCCAATTCCTATAAAGTTGCAAGTAAATAACAAAAAACAATGTTACAAGTATATAGGGAATGCTAAGATTGATTTTACACAGTTGATAAATCAAGTATCCCCTTTTATTGACAAAAATTACAATGCTGCCTGCCAGATGTTTTAGCTGGTGCTAATGCAGAGTTTCAAGCACCACTGTTTATACTTTGGGCTGAGGAGAAAGCACTGCAAAGAAGCTGATCAATACAATGGAGTACAGTCTGCAAAACAGAAGGGATTATTCATAGATATTCATATTCCTGAAGTAATGCAGAAAAGTGAACATTTTTCTTTAAGGAACTCCCCTTATACCTTCCCCCCAAACAGTTTCCAAAGACGACAACATGTATACAATTTGCACTGTCACATGGAAACCCTCTACTGACAGGGAATATTGCAAAAGCATTCCTAGAAGAGAAAAAACATAATTGTTCCATAATTGGGAACACACAAAGTCACAGTTTCTTTGCACAAAGATGTTTTACAAACTCAATTGCCCTACTGTGAAACTGCAAGTCAGTGTCAAAACCACGAATCAAACAGACCAGTCAATCCTGACAACATACTAACAACTCAAGCAATGTATATTTGCTTTATCAAAGCAAAAATTGACACCTTCATTCAAAAGAACCCTCCTCACTGGTCCCAGAGAAATCTTAAACCTACCAGCAATATCCAGGGTCCAAAGCAGCAGCTGAAATTTGTAAATAATCACTCAGACTTGAAAAAATAAAAGACCTATTTTTCTATTTCCTCATTCAGGCGTTTGGTGGAAGTATCTTCTTCATTAAAACATAGTAAAATTCAGCCCTCAGGCATCAGAATTACTTACTTGCATGGATCCGTTGCAAATTAATAGTTTTTTCCAGTTCTCTCCGCAATTTAACTTCTGCTCCATACTTTCCAACTGTTCCATCATCCACCAGAATGAAATGGGAATGGAGGTTATTTAGGACATTCAGTTTACTTAATGGGTTTAACAAGGTTTGATATGGAGCAACCACCTAGAGTATAAGCATACAACAATGTTCTTAACTTGTAAAGATTCATGTTTGTTTCTGTGAAACTTCACCTTTTTGGTGGCTTAACAAGAAACATATATAAGCATGCCTTGGATCAGGACACACCAAGAGTTGCAGGTCTTAACTTCGTGCAGGAAAGCAGGTAACAATCAAAAGGATTCTGTTCTGAAGAATAACACGAAATATCCTCTGAAAAGATGTCTTTAGAGAAAACCTATGTCTGCTTTTTCCCCTAAAGCAGCATTGAAGACTCTGCATCAAATTTTTTTTAACTTCTCATCCTATGCAAATGTGAATTCTCTGTAATACATAAGCATTTTTGTGACTGGATTCAGTAATATTAGAGGGGGAGGGAAGAAGGATTAAGTACTTGAGAACAAGCTCCTCCTCTAGTGCATTTGCATTTTGCAACTTGTTTACACTCATCTTGCATAACTCTCAGATGTCAATGTATCCTCATAGCAATTATTCCAATGATGCAGAGCAAGTGAAAACATACGCTTGAGCAGATTTGTCAAAAAATAAGTCAGGTAAATCGTTATTTCAATTAGGTAATTTATCCTTACATCTCTTCCAACAAGGTCGTTTCTGTTTTCAATCACTCCCCATGGAGCAATCCCAATAGTGCAAATCTTTCGAGATGATCTGGAAGCATGTTCTCTTAAAGCATCACCAACATGTTTTGCAACACCTGTTTGTGCACAAACAGATTTCAGTGTATTGAATGCCGCATCTTATTAAGAAATACAACATTTTACTGGTTAACTGGGCCTTTAAGGATCTGGGAACTTACTTGACACAACATCAAGGAAAAAGCACCATACCACATCTACTAGAAGGAAACAAAGTACCGATACTATGTATCAGTAATTCAACAAAATAAACATGAGCCAACTGAGAACTAAACAGCCTCCAGTACATTACTGTACTTGGTTTAATTGTGTTAAGTTTCTTCTCTTGCAGTTTAAAAACCAAACGACCCCCCCAAACCAAACAAAAAATGCCACAAACCCCCAACCTTTCACCTTTGTGCTGTTTCTCTTTACAAGACAAAACAGCAGTGCACTTCCAACTATAGGTGTTCAAAATGCATTATTTTAATTTCACTTGACCAAACACACACAAATTTACTCTGCTTTAAGATGAAGCTATGCAGCCATTAAAACTTTGGCTCATATAAACTGTCGTCCAGTGAACTGCACACATTCATTGGTACTTCTTTACCTGTGTTCACTCCTCCAGTTATAATCCAGGCTCCTGTTGTTACTGCAGCTTTAATGAGACCTTTGCCAAGCAACTGTTTGATGCGTGGGTGAAGTTCAAATTTCTGCATGCCCCCATGTACAGATATAACAAGCTTCGGCAACTCCATCTGCCATTCTTTAAGCATAAGTTGCAGAATAGCTTCAGGCTTCGTGTCATACGACAATCGCACATACTGAAGGCACAAAAAGAGTGTTAAAAGGTTCTTAAATCATCACAAAATCAGTGCATAAAAAAAAAGAACCAGGATTTCAGGATATAGTATCCTGTTCCTGATAATGGAAATGTAATTCAGATCCTCAAAACACGGCAGCAATAAATGAACAAGTGCAGAATTAAGGACAAGCCAGCTAACAGTTCCGAAAGCAAGTTTTTTGAACAGGAATGACTACAGAAAGATTACGTTACTCCATCCTACTGGCACAGTGACCTAGAAAAATAAGGCTTCATGAAAGCACTGGATGCTCTCTCAATTAGATAAAATCCAGAAATATTTCTAAAAGTTAAGCCACATGCTGGGGAGAAGCTTGCATGTCCCCTGCAAAAAGTTTTACAGAAAGACAGTTGCTTGCTTTTTCTTCCCTATTCCTGGTGGGAAGGAAAACTACATCCTTTACCAGGAAACTTCAAAACTAGCATATTTTTAACTCACTGTGTTTAACAGTGGAAGATTAAGTAGATGGATGATCAGTTAAAAATAATGCTGCATCTTTGATACAAGCTGTTCAATAGAGGAGGGGACATCACATAAAAATTGAGCCCTACTTGAATCTAGTTCTAACTAAAAACAGTCACTATTCCAATAAACAGGTTTGAGCAACCCCACTAGCACCCTGCAGAAGCACAGAAATTAGTACAGGCAGCTTGCTGTTTCTGTACTGCTAGAAAAGGATTTGCAGTAATTTTAAGCTATATTAAGCATACAAAGAACTCATACATTGCTATGATGAACATGAAATAACTCTGTGAAGAGTCCTCTTCACAGAGACGATCTGACCTAGAGGGCTGGACCATCCTTCAGGACTCTGCTGGCTGCATGAAGAACGCAGCTCCCTCACTCAAGCACTCCGGTTTTGCCATAGGAACCACACTGTAGTAACCCCCCTTGCAGCTTACAATGGCATAAGCATTAAATTATTTCTACAACTAGAAATCTTTTATAAAACGGTTGTGGAGAATGAGTCAGAATTTCCAGTTGTCTGTGAATTGAGAGTTGGTTTCCAAAGCTCCGATTTATTGATATGGTTTTTTTAACTAAGTCTTCTCCCAAAAATCTTAATTACTCTGATCAGCACAATCATGCTTTAATCATCTTGACCATGACTACCAAAGAAGCATATTCCACATTTGCCCAAAATTTTAAATTATTTTTCAGAGTTTGAAAATGATGAAGGTTAAGATAGCAGATGTCACTTAACACATGCTACAAAAATTTAATAGTAGGAAGCGAGCAGCACAGATGAGTAAGCTCTATTTTCATGAAGTTTGAAACAGCGACACTAAATTCTTAATGTAATGTTTTGCTGAAGTGCTTATAAATTCTTATCACCATTTGCAATTCGAGGGTAAGCCTGTACATGAATACAACTAATCCTGATAGACCCAAGCAACTTGTTATGAAAAATGAATATTTTAAAATGGAAATTGAAAAGACTTCACATCACAATAAAAAAAATACTAGAAGAGGCTACTAGCTTGTCACAATATGGCTGATGTTTTCAGCCTTCAATTTCAATGAAATTGAATGAAGCATACACCACCTCTATCAACATGTTTAGAGTAAGAAAATAGCAAACGTCATACATGCCTTAGCCCTGTAAGAATGAGAGCCACCTTGAAAGTTGATGACACCATAAGCATCAGTAGAGGTCTGTTCTGTATGTTTTTCCACTGACCATTCTTCTACTTCCTGATTATAGTTTTCAGCCAGCTTCACATCGGAGTATTTCATAGCAAGACTTGCAGTAAAACAAGCATGTTGTCTGACCAAGCGACCGCAACAGCACCTGCACCCAACCATATCATTTAGAATACTTGAGTAATTGCTATTATTAGAAAAAAAGAGAGAATAACTTCTTTCATCTATAAAAGATACATCAAATTTAGAAAGCAAGGATTCTAACTATTATATAAAACTTTTTTTCCAGAGCAGGCCTTGTTGCCATATTTATAGCAAGAATTCATTACAATAATTATTATGTATTGAAGTTCACTGAGATAGCAAGTTGAAGGCCAGGTGAATCATTCTTTTTAAGCCAGATTATATATATAACATTTATAAATCTGTGATCTACTTATTGCAGACAGTTCTTTATTAATTAATTGCATTTGGTTTATATCTAACCTTTCACTGACTTGTCATTCGCAATATTGACCAAAACTTTTAAAAACCCTATTAAAGTGCTTATTTAATGGAAAAAAAAATACTCATAAATATTGTCATTACAAAGGACTCTTACCTGACAAGCTGCTGACAGATCTGACATCCTGGAAGGCATCTGTAAGAAATATTTAAAGATACGCATAAACTTCAGGTTCAGTATTAAGAGGGGACACAATACACAACCACTCACACCACTTCATGCACTTACACAAAGTTTACTGAACAAAAGCAATGTGCAGTAAATGGAAAACTTGCTGCCCAAGTTCACCCATGTTTAACCTGGTAACTTTATTGTACATAACTACAGTATACTTGGCAACTAAAAACGCATGAACATGCAAAAACTTCAATCCTGAGACTTCAGATGGGCTTTCCAGCTTTGAACCATTAATATCAGAAGCCCAGGAATATTTGTGACTGGATTATCTGCAGTACTCCAACTGAAACATTTTGCTAGATGCTGAGAAGTTACTTACAAACCAGCATTTTCTTGGACTCAAGCTATACATTGTTGAATCTGTTCTACAAACTGATCCTTCCAATACACATCTAAGTTGAACTGCTTGTGTGGGAAGGTTATTTTTCAGTTTCATTTACAGAAAGAGATATATTTGAACAAACCTTATAAAGTAATGTCTTCATATAAAGTCTAAATAACATTTCTACCCTCTTCCATCTTAAACATTTTCCATGTTTTCCTGCTGTCAATTTTCCTAACATTTAAAATTAACATAGCAGAGAAATTTATACCACCATTTTCTGTAATTTTCATAAGCAGGAGAAAACTAATTATGGTTAAGAGTTAGTATGTGAAAGCATATAAATAGAGATATCACACAGTAGTCTTAAACTGTTTCCAGACTTCAAGCATAATCAGTTTTTTAATTTTGTCCCCTACAGAAATAACACTGCTATTAATCATCTACATTTTTAGTACGGAACTGTAGTTTTAACTCTAACAAAGGTACCAATCAACAAAACATACCAAATATTCCTGTCTACGGCTGATTCATTTACACATAATTCATGAACAATGGTAAGCGATTCTTAGAAATCAAAGGACAAAATCTGATGGGAAAGTTGTAAAGTCCACTGTATGCTACAAATGGGTTAAACTAAAAAGGCAAGTGCTGAAGATCATTTTGTTGCTTGTGGAAATTCTAACAGCTTCCTAATTACTTTGTTTGCATTTACAAATTTTCCATGTCCTACAATCATGGCTATAAATTCTAACAGCTTCTAATGTCACATGGTTTCAAGGAATGTGGTGAATTATTTACAATAAGTAAAATTCTACAGCATTTACTCTGTTCTTTTTCTGCCTAAAACCAAACTTAATAAAAAACTACCCTGCCCTAACAGAACAAAAGATATTTGTAACTTTTTTTTTTTTGTGAAAAAGAAGTTTTCTAAAGTTCAGGATAAAAAAGGTTCAAATATACGAAGCTAAAAAGAAAAAAAGCTGAAATGAAATCCCTAACGACAATAGCGAACAGTTCGGGAAGACAAAACTGCTTTAAAATACAAATTTTGAATCTATTTATATCTATTTGAATCTATTTTCAATTTCATTTTATTGAATCTGTGACACCAAATTCAATCATTGCACAGGAACTCTCAAATTATACCTGTAACACTTACTGATGGTAAACTCTACCAGTATTACTACTATCACTAAAGACAGTACTTCATACAGATAAAGTAATTAGTCCAAAAATCTATTATACACTCTCTTTACAATACCGACTTTTTTAAGTTTTAAAGAGCAGGAATGGAATGGGTTCTTGAATAATTTCTCATTTACCTGTGGGGGTCTTTTGAACTTGGTATAATATACACACACTCCCTCTTCGTGAAAGTATTTTCTATCCAGGATTTCTGGGACTGAAAAATACAAAGTGTAGAAGAGCTATAAAATACAAATCACAGAACTCTGCAATGAAAAATGCTTTTTAAGGAAAAAAGAATTAGAGTATGAGAGCTTTTTTAAGGATGAAGGTAATTAGTGTCTAACATAAAGAACTTATATTGCCATTTAATGTTTTGCTGTCTCTCAAAAACCAACAAAACCATATGACGCCATGAAAGTATCTCACTGCTTAAAAGCTGAAACATCATTATTTGAGTTATACATAAATCCCTTAAAATCCAAAACAGTATTTTTCAAAGTTAACACTTAAATGACAAAAATCTGCAATATACAAATAAAGATGTAAAATCAGTTAAATTTTTAAAAATTGACTGCACTACACTGAGATCACAGTAATCTCAGCTATTTACCTCTTTGATAAGTAAAATCTTCATCTTGAAATTGCTGCTACGGAAGTTTTCTAACAACACTGGCAATCTTTTCTAGTAGCAATAAATAGGCCATAACCTCTGCTCTCCATCAGGAAACTTTTAATTTCCATAAACAAATCTAATTAGAATCCCTATGCTGTGTTTTAAGCTGAAACTTGAAAGACGTTCCAAAACATGAAATTAAGGATGTTTACTTCTTCAAATGCTTACTTATGCGAATAGCTGGATATAATTTCATTTCAGTTGCTTTAAACAACCACTAACATTATCTGATACAATAATTTCAGGATTACATGCTAAACAATATCATAATGCACAACGCCTATGTCACATTTCAGCAATACATTGGTAAAGCAACTCTGATATGATTTTTAATAATTAAAATTACAAAAAAAATCTTGGAATGCCAATTTGCACCTTGTGCAATATTGCTTTAAATCCTTATTAATGTTACAGGAAAATTTATTTGTTGCTAACAGCACATCCTGTTCTACATTTACATTTTACCTTTAAAAAAGTCTGAGAAATTTCATACCTGTTATATTTTACAAGGGGGAAAAAAAAAAAAAAGCTATCTGAACAGAGGTCTGTGCAAGCCATGAAGAAATCAAGATCATTTCCTTTTTTCAGATCTACTCTAACAAAAGATTCGGTAACAATGGATGGGGTTTTACTCATTGCAATTTCAAAATCAGTTTAAGATAATACAGAGAAATTTTTACAAGTAAGAATGTAGCAGCTACTTTTAATTCAGGTCCCTGGAAAACTGTTCCTTAACTGCCCACCCTCTCTCAAAACCTTTCCCAGACTCAGCAGATCTTTCCTACATTATTCATCATGATCTCCCTCCAGTATTTTTAGTGAACTTTGACTATGAATCTGTCAAGACATCAACAAACTACTGCTTCAGTTTGTGTCTTCACATTAAGACAGCCACCAGTCTATTCCAAAGAGGATGGAAAGTTGCAGAGGACAGGTGCTTGTGCTTCCCAAGAGAGAAAGAAGGGTAGGAGAAAGGAAGGTGCACAACCGACAGGGAAGAATGGTGTGGAAGAGGAGCTATAAACAACAGAATGAGCACTCACACCATATATTTTACATTTAAATTAGTATTTTAAACACCTGAAATAAATAGCCAAAGCCATTGTTCGCTGCTGCCCTACCTCCTTCCCCTATACATAGGACAGAAAAGCATTGCAAAGGAGACCAAAAAGAAGGCTGAGCAAGGGAAAAGTAGGATATTGGATGTTATATGCAAACACAGTATTATGCATTTATTCCCTCTTTTTTTTTTTTTTTTTGTTTGTGTGGTTTTGGGGTTGGGTTTTTTTTTTCTTCCTTCTCCTTTGGAGCAGAAGATTGAAGTGAGTGACTATAAAGAGACTTGTGAAACAGAAGATCTATTCTTCTGCTGTCATCAAAATTCTTCTCTAACCTTGCAGTCCTCAGGTAAAAATGAAGCAGCACATCACTTTATTTGAAGATCAGCAGTGTTATAAAAATAAACTTGATATACCTGTATGTATACATTTATATACGTATATCATACTACACATAAAAATACACATGTAGTCAGTAGTCCAAATTTTTAACTTCTTCCTCTCCTAGTGTTTTTTTAACACTACTAAGCCTTAGCCTTTGTGACACAAATCTCAACTCTGGAAGCTGCTTTCTGCTTAGCTGAGTGTCCTCACTGTTTACCTGGGTATGTATTTTTATACTTCATTTTCTAAGACTGAGGTCCAGCATAGATCATTACTTTAACATTGCAGTAGTTTAAACTTACATATGAACTTTACAGATCCTCCAGAACATAAAAAGATGAAGAAGAGTAATTCAGTATTTAAAAGTTCTAGCCAGCTGGCTAAAACCACACCTTGAAGCAAGCTATCACGGGCATAACATCCTAGATATAGAAATTTAAGTATCTAAACCATAAATAATTGCATTAATTGCTCCATGCAATGTTGTTTTGTGGTGATCAAAGCTGAGGACGCTGAGGACAAGCGTCACTAGCTCAAAATGTGCACAACCACTTTTCATAATAAACAGATCTGAAAACTGCAACAAAATAGCCCAAACTTGATCTGAAAATAAAAACAAAAAAAAAAAAAAAAAAAATTGATTAATTTTTATCTTAAAGAATGTTCAGCTCTAACCACTCAAAGATTTCTCTCTATTCTTCAATAGTTAATGTGTTTTCAGTAAAACACGGGTACAGATATACTATTTACATGGAGGAGGCTCTATGTTATTAAAACATACTTGGATCTTTTCATTTGGTAAAATTAGACTCTGTCCAGAACTGCTGCACACTGATTAATCTTTATTGCAAGAGATTTTATACAGAACTTGCAAATTAGAGTCTTGTTTTCAGTTGAGAAGAAAAAAAAAAAGAAAGAGAGAAAAAAAGCAAACCAAGAGGAGAACAGAGTAAGTGAGAGATGTTTCCAACATTTCCCACAAACAGGTGAAGGTCACATTTCAAAGGAAGAAATGACACACAATATTGCCTTCCCTGTAAGTAAGAACTATTATTACATAATGTTCCTGTGACGACCAGAAAGAGGAAGACAACATGAGAACACTGAAAATAACTTAGTTGCAGCAATTACCTTTAAGATATACTTCCTTATTAGCTAACATTAACTTGAAATAGGAGATCAAGACAGTGGTCAAAAAATCAATATCAGACTGTGTTTGAAAACTTGCCTACTCTCATTAAAGTTTTTTAATCATCTCTAAAGCATACACAACTACACCTCCTCAACTCTGCTTCCAATAATCAGGCCACTTCTGCTAAGTGGAGCAGTGTGGTTTGCTAGTGCATTTTAGGAGGTGTACCTTACATGATGGTTACAGGCAATACCGGTCAGGAGCTCTCAATACAGTGAGCTCTGTAGCGTTGCTCACGAAGAAAAAAAAGGGGAGGGGTGGGGGAAGGAGGAAGAAACTATGAACCCTCCCCCCCAAACATACAGTCAGATTTTAGCAAAACGCACAAGTAGGGTCAACCATTTCCTTTATTTGTTTTCAAACTGGCACCTTAAGGAAAAAACAAACCCTTAGCTTTCCAGATTCTCTCATGTGCATTTCAAATCTCACAAGCTAAATATAACTTAAGACTTACAAGCAAAATGCTAATGCAATTAATATTTCTCTGAACTACCTTCACTATCTCTTTCCTACAGGTGAGTTATCTCCTCCATCCTAAGAAACTGTCACCACATTAACACCTCTTAGCAGTCAGTGTTGGCAGGATCTTATTTGCACACCAAAAAACCCCGTTAACTTTTAATTCCTAGGAGCTGTGCTACTGTAGCTACTAACTCCTAGTCCCAAATAGGTCAACATGGCTTTTGCTCTTTAAGCTGTAGAGGGTTATGGAAGATACTTCATTCTGGTTGTACTGATTCCTGAGCAGACAAAAGCGTGTCTTTCAGTACTTCTGAAAGAGCTTCTCGAAACAAAAAGCACACAGATCTGATTCACTAAAGCTAGAAGACATATACTCACCCTGGGATCATGATTAAAGGAAATACTTTGAACTATATCCAATAAATAAGTCCTTTCATAACAGTTTCATAAGTGCTGAAATAATTATAATTGCTATTTGAAACAAAACTTACACAAGTATTTGCTGAACTGGAAACTCAAGACAATGTGCCCAACCACAGCACTTCCGATCTTTACAAGTAGGTAAATGCCAAAATAATCCCACAGCCTTTCAAGTGTACCTGCTCAAGATGCAAGTAATTCCTTATGTTATCTTTACTGAAATTCATGATGGACATTTTTAGCAAGTCTTCTTGTAGAATGAAACTTTTAACACTAATAACTATAATTTAACGGTTTGTAGATAGCAGGTTACAAGTGAAAAGAAGCAAAAGTACAGTATGAAATCAGGTCTCAGAACAAAAACCCAACCAACCATCTACCACTCTTCCCCCTTCAACTCACATGAGAAGCATTTACAAGAGCTTCTCATTCAACATGCTAAAATAAGATGCCTAAGTTCTAGCAACGGCACAACGGCAGAGCAAA